>NW_028120473.1:0-77770 GCF_965178545.1 Coloeus monedula
GGGCCCCTCCTGGGCATCCTCATCCTTCTCTGGGTACAAGGGTTTGTCCCACATCTTGTCACTGACACCTTCTGCCCATTGGGGCAGCCCCTGGCTGCTGACACTTCCTTCCCATTGGGGCAGCTTTTGGTCACTCCTGTCTTTTTCCCACCGGGCTAGCTCCTGGACATTGTAGTCTTTTCCTTGTGATAGCTCCTTGTCCCTGTTGTCTCCCACCTGGGGCAACTCTGGCTGTCTCTTGTCTCCTTCCCATTGGGACATGTGCAGGTGGCCTTGCACATCTTCTTCCAAAGGAGACAGCTCCTGCTCTCCCTCCCCTTCCCACTGGGACAGCTCTTGGCACGTCAGGTCTTCTTCCCACTGGGACCATTCTTGGCATATCTCATCCTCTTCCTCCCATGGGTACAGCTCCTGGCCTGTCACGCTTTCTTTCCCGTAGTACAGCTCTTGCTGTGTGCCATCCCCCCACTGGACTTTCATACCTACCTCCCTCTGATGCAACTCTTGGTGTGTCACAACTCCCCATGGGGAAACTTCCTGGATCGTCACTTCTTGCCCTTGGTAAAACTCTTGGATTGTCACTTCTTCCCAGAGGCAAAGTTCTTGGCCACTAAGGCCTCCCCACTGGGAAAGCTCTTGATCCGAGTCGTATTCCCACTCTTCGTCCATGTTGACAAAGGCCCCCTCCTCCTCAATGTCCGACAGGGGCAGGCCTGAGCTGCTGCCTGCCCCCAGCCACTGCCCACTGAGGGCCTGGTCTGGCAGCCAGCCGGGCAAGGGGCTGGGGGGCTGTGAGTTGGGGTTCACGTGGTCCTCCTTCACGTCTGACGTTGTCTGACGCACAGGAATCCCGGGAGCTGCTTCCTCCTGCGAGAGCGGCTCTGGCGGGACTGGGCTCCCCAGGGCTCTGCGCCCCTTGGATACCCCCTGGCAGGGCAGGGCGGGGCTCTACCGTGTCACAAGGGCCTCTGGGCACCACAATGTCCCACATCATCCAGGGCCCTGACACAAGGCGCCTGTGTCACAAAGGGCCACACCTGGCACCCCTTTGACAGCTGAAGCCACTGGAAGTGGCATGGAGCAGCCCCCAGGCTTGCGGGCTTCTAGACCCTTGTTATGATCCCGTCATTAAACTTGTCAGAAATGCTTTGGCCTGAATTAAGGTGCAAATGAGGCCATATGCCAAAGTCAGTAGTATGGGTTTTATTGAACAGTAAGTGAGAGAGAGAGAGAGAGAAAGAGAGAGAAAGAGAAAGAAATAGAAAAGAGGTGGGGGCAGACAAAGAGAGTGACAGAGACAGATTTAAAAACATCACCACTCTGAGGATGCCAATGGCATTCTGTTGATGCTCTCCATCAGGGCTTCTTGGCGGTAAGGGTTCCCTGGAAACATGGAGTTTGGGGGATTGACGTACGTTTGGGCCAGGTGGGAACGCCCAGGTACCTGCCCTGGTGGGGGGCAAGTTTGACACAGTCTCTTGCAACAGACTCTGGATCTGTTGTATCCCTTTGCATCGCGTGTGATGCTCTGCTGCAAGGCCTCAGCAATGAGTCTGGGGAGCGCTTTGGGGGTCTTTGATGGATTATGACACCTGCTCAGCTGCCCGTCATGTGCATTTCTCATGGATGTGGCCTTCCCAGGGTGGGGGGTTTTACAGCTGAGCCAGTTTGTGTGAGGGAGGATGGGTGTTCAGTGCCTCTGACCAGAGGTCACGCCACAGCCCCAAAACTCTCCTCCTCCCTTCTTGGTTGTGGGGGAGTGTTGGGGTTTTAGGAGCTCTGCTGGGTTTTTTTCTGTTACAGGAATTTTCCCCATATGTGTTGCTGGGGGGACAAATGGCTGCATATTTCATCAAACAAAAGAGCTGGCGATGGGGGTGGGGTGCATCTGGCTACTCTTTTGTTTTGCCTGGGTGTGTGGACAGTCGGTCCCCGGTGTTTGGACAGAGAGGGAGGCTGCTTTCTTCGGCTGCTTTTCCTTCTGCCAGAGAAACCCCGGGATCCAAAGCCCGCCTTCCCTGCCCCCACCATTGCTTTGAGCCTTCGCTACCTTGTAGCCCTGCTCATCCTGCCTGCCCAGACCTCCGGGGGGCTCCCACCGCAGCTCCGCGCTTTGGATACATCTCGCCTGCCACCCAGGATTTGTGCTCGTCCCTGCCGCTCCAGCCTGCCGCTCCAGCCTGCTGTTGCCCAGGGTCCGGCCGGACACCGGGATCGGCTGCCCAGGGCTTTGCGAAGCCTTTGTCCCATCCCTTCCCGGCATCCCAGGCCACCAGGGCCGCGTGCTCCCCGAGCTCGCTCCGGAGCGCCCCCTGCAGCCGCGGGGGAACCATCGCACCTGCCCTGCTCACCGGGAGCCGCCAGCGCCCCTGCCGGCTGCGAGCGGAACTGCACCCCAGGGGAAAGGGCCCGACAGCCCAGAGGGCTGGCACTGGGCTTGGGATTGTTTGCTGCTACTGCCAGAATTGTTGCTGTTTGCTTGACTGGTTATACACATAGAGATCTATCATAGTAAAGAACTGTTCTTCCTATTTTCCCACATCTTTGCCTAAAAGCCCCTTGATTTCAAAATTATAATAACTCGGAGGGAAGGGGGGGTTGCATCTGCCATTCCAAGGGAGGCTCCTGCCTTCCTTAGCAGACACCTGTCTTTCAAACCAAGACAGGGAGTGTGTGCAAACCTGGCCTCAGCAGATGAGCCTGTGGGCTATGGCCTCCCCAGGCTGAATCCAGCCCAAGCTGATTTTCAGGACAGCTTCTGCGTTTGGCTTTCTTGTGGGTACCTTCTCCTCCCTTAGTCTTGTTTCCTTGTTCCTAGACCAGAGGTAACTGAGCACTAATGTCGCCGTCATGCTATCTCAAGTTCTGTTAGGCAGCTTAAGTCCCAGCCCAAAGCTGCAGTCAGGTGAAGGAGAGGTGGGCTTGGGGAGTCTCAGCCTCTTTATACAGTTTTGCCATAATGGGCAAAACTCCTTTGTAACAATGTTTAAGTCCTTACCCATAACATTTCAGTCTCTGACAATCCTGATGTGCCCAGAGCCCCTGTGAGGCTTTGGACACAGTGCCACACGACACCTCAAGCCCCACACTGCACAGCCCTGCCTTTGGAGGGTGGGCTATGCAGGGCATGAAGACTTGGCCAGATGGAGGCAGCTGGGGAGCTGTGGTCAGTGGCTCCATGCCCAGGTGGAGGCTGGGGACGAGGAGCGTCCATCAGGGCTCTGGCCTTGGCCCTGGGGCTCTTGAATGGCTTCGCCAGTGACACAGAGAGTGCATGGAGCTCCCTCTCAGCACAGGGTTTGCAGGGCACAGGAAGCTGAGTGGGGCAGGGGCTGAGGAGAAGGACTTGGGGGTGCTGATGGAGGAGAAGCTCAGCGTGAGCCAACAATCTGTGCTGCCAGCCCAAAAAGCCACCCGTGGGCTGAGCTGCATGGAAAGGAGCAAAGAGCTGCAGGTCAAGGGAGGTAATTGTGGCCCTCTAGTCCATTGTTTGAAATCTCACCCGCACCACTACCTCTGTGTCTGGGGGCCCCAGGATAAGGGATGCGGGCCTGTTAGAGTGAGTTCAGAGGAGAGCGACTGAGGGTTCCTAAGAGCGTTGGAGAACCTCTGCTTTGAAGACAGGTTGGGAGTGTTAGCGTTGTTCAGCCTAGGGAAGAGAAGACCCCAGGGAAACCTTAGAACCCTTGCCAGTACCTAAGAGGGCCCCCTACAAGAATGATGGAGAGAGACTTTTCACAGGCATATGTAGTGATGATAGAAGAAAGGGCAGTGGCCTTTAACTGAAACAGATATGGATTAAATAGCAGGAAGACATTCTCTTCTGTGAGGCTGGTGAGGCATTGGCATAGGTCTCCCAGAGGCTTTGTGGATGCCCCCTCCCTGGAAGAGATACATTTGTGATACTGAAGTGAAACAATGAGATGAAGCCGAGTGATACTCATTTAATAACTGTTAGGATTGGATTAGGGAGAGATGCCTCTGCCCAAATTAAGGTTCAAATGAGACCATATGATGACAACATACAGATTTTATTGAACGTGGATTTTATTTAACAAGAATTGTGAAGGAGAGAGATAGAAAGGTTTGAGGTCCTTCCCAAATTAAACCTTTCTGTGATGCTAGAGGATGTGTGGATGTGTATTTTAACTTGATATAATTGTTCTAATAATAATAATAATTTGTTACTCCTACTATTTAATCTTCTTCTTTAGCCTCTTCTTCTTCTTCTTCTGATCCCCATGCTTCTTCTCCTTCTTCTTAGTATTTACTTTTACTCCTCTTTCTTCTTCTACATCAACTTAGTCTTAGATTTATTCTTTTTACTTTGTCTTGTTTCTATTCTTATTCTTATTCTTATTCTTATTCTTATTCTTCTTATTCTCATTCTCATTCTCATTCTCATTCTTATTTTTTTAATTCTTATTTTTATTCTTATTCTTATGCTTTTTCCTATTCTTTTTCTTATTATTTTTTCTTTTCCTTTTTCCTATTCTTATTCTTATTCTTAATCCTATTCTTATTCTTGCTCTTATTCTCACTCTTATTCTCATTCTTCTTATTATTCTTTTTTTCTTGTTCTTATTCTTAAGTTTACTTCTTTTTCTTATTTACTACCACTATTTCTTCATTTTCTTCATCTTCTTTGTATTATTATTAGTCCTATTCCTATTATTTTTCTTTTTGTGGATTTTTTTTGTGTTTTGTGTTGGTTTTGGGTTTTTTGGTTTGGTTTGGTTTGGTTTGGTTTGGTTTGGTTTTGCTTTTCACTACTGCCACTATTTCTTAAAGCCAACTTCCCTCTGTTTTGGAAGAATTGTTTGGTGAAGCCATGCAGTGGAGTCCTGGGAGCAATACCTCCTGTCTGCGCCCATTCCTCATGGATAAAATCCCAAAGGATCAGCACGTAGTCCTTTCAGGATGAGAGGAAATGGCCTTGGATTCCACCAGGGGAGGTACAGATTAAATATTCCAAACAACTTTTCCCTGACAGAGTGGTCAGGAATCGATTGCAAGAAGTTGCTCAGGGAGGTGGTAGAGTCACTGTCTCTGGAAGTGTTCAAGTCTTGTCTGGATGTGGCACTTGGGGACATGGTTTCAGGGTGATGATGGTGATGCCAGGGTGACGGTGGGACTGGATGACTTTCAAGGTCTCTTCCCACCCTGATGAGTGTCTGGCCTTCACCGCTGAGCCACCTGGCACCAAGTGTCCCGTGTGGATACTGGTCTGAGGCTGGCCACATGGGTAATATTTGCTCTTGGGGAGAGTGGCTTGGGATGCTCCAAAGCAGCCAGGGATTGCTGAGGCTGCAGGGACATGTCCAGGCAAAGGCAGCCCGTGTGGCTCCCCCAGGATGTGGGGCAGGCTGCCAGCCAGCTGCCGTCCAGGGGGCCCGGGCTGGCGCCGGCCGCAGCCCTAATCCTCGGGCCGTGGCGCCAGGCAGGAGCAGCGGAATAGGCCGCGCAGCATCCGCAGCGCCCGCCCGAGGCGGGAGGGACGTTTCTTGCGGGGACTCAGCTGCTGCCTGAGGGCCTGGGCTCCCAGCTGGGGAGGCGAGGCACAGAGCGGCGCTTGGGGGCACGGCTCAGATGGCCCATGCTCAACCCAGGCCTCGCGAGGGGCAGGCACTGGGAGCCTGCCTCCTGCCAAACCTCCCAGCTCTCTGTCTTCTTCACGGAGCTCGAGGAGGCTCACTCCATCCCACTCGTCCTCCTCCTGCAGCAAGGGCTTGTCCCCAGTGGTCTGTTCCCAGCTGTCCTGCATCGGGTCTTGGTCACTGTCATTTTCCCAGCTGGACTGAACTGAAGGTCTCTTGCCATTCCCTTTGGAAACCTCCTGACCAATGGAGTCTTCCTCTTCAGAAACCTCCTGGCCAATGGACTCTTCCCAGTCAGACACTTCTTGGTAGCTACCGACATCTCCATGGGACAGCTCCTGCTCAATGCAGGCTTCCCCTTGCAATACATCCTGGTCGATCCTGGCTTCTTGCAGGGGCAGCTCCTGCTCAATGCAGGCTTCCCCTTGGGACCCTTCCTGGTCGATCCTGGCTGCTTCTAGGGACAGCTCCTGCTCAATGCAGGCTTCCCCTTGGAATACATCCTGGTCATTGCTGTCTTTTTCTAGGGATAGCTCCTGCTCAATGCAGGCTTCCCCTTGGGACCCTTCCTGGTGTCTGTTGGTTTCTCCTTGGGACAGCTCTGTGTTTTCCTCATCTTTGCACTGAGAAAGCTCGAGCTCCCCAGCCGAGTCCCTCTCCTCAGTCTCTTTCTCTGCCAGGACTGAGCCCCTGTCTGCCTCCTCCTGCTGCTCACTGAGGGCTTGGGCTCCCAGTGGGCTGGGCGAGGTGCTGGGGGTGCAGCAGGGGCTGTGCAGGCCAGAGATGGGGCTCTCTTGCTTTTCTTCTGGAGCTGCTGCTTCTAGTTCTGCAGCTGTGCTTTGCTCCAGGTCCCTCTGTTCCTCTGGCTGCTGGCCAGATGCCTGGGCCTCAAGCACAGCCTCTCGCACCACCTCATGGCTGATGTGCCACGCCAAGTCCAGCAGAGCCTGGCTGTAGCCTGGGGGGCTGCGTGGAGCAGGGACTGGGCTCTCTGGCGCTGCCGATGGCACCTCCTCCGTGAGGCCAGGAGAAGCTGGTGCCTTTTCCACCTCGGCAGGCAGAGGCTCGGGAGGCTCCTCCTCCTCCTCAGCAGCTCCAGCTGGAGCAGCAGCGGCTGCCAGCTCGTCCTCTGTGGGACTCCCTGGGGCAGGAGAGGCGCTGGGCAGCTCATGGGCTGCCTCTCCTGCCACCTGGGTGCCCACGCTGCTGGGAGAGGCGGGCCCCTCCTGGGCATCCTCATCCTTCTCTGGGTACAAGGGTTTGTCCCACATCTTGTCACTGACACCTTCTGCCCATTGGGGCAGCCCCTGGCTGCTGACACTTCCTTCCCATTGGGGCAGCTTTTGGTCACTCCTGTCTTTTTCCCACCGGGCTAGCTCCTGGACATTGTAGTCTTTTCCTTGTGATAGCTCCTTGTCCCTGTTGTCTCCCACCTGGGGCAACTCTGGCTGTCTCTTGTCTCCTTCCCATTGGGACATGTGCAGGTGGCCTTGCACATCTTCTTCCAAAGGAGACAGCTCCTGCTCTCCCTCCCCTTCCCACTGGGACAGCTCTTGGCACGTCAGGTCTTCTTCCCACTGGGACCATTCTTGGCATATCTCATCCTCTTCCTCCCATGGGTACAGCTCCTGGCCTGTCACGCTTTCTTTCCCGTAGTACAGCTCTTGCTGTGTGCCATCCCCCCACTGGACTTTCATACCTACCTCCCTCTGATGCAACTCTTGGTGTGTCACAACTCCCCATGGGGAAACTTCCTGGATCGTCACTTCTTGCCCTTGGTAAAACTCTTGGATTGTCACTTCTTCCCAGAGGCAAAGTTCTTGGCCACTAAGGCCTCCCCACTGGGAAAGCTCTTGATCCGAGTCGTATTCCCACTCTTCGTCCATGTTGACAAAGGCCCCCTCCTCCTCAGTGTCCGACAGGGGCAGGCCTGAGCTGCTGCCTGCCCCCAGCCACTGCCCACTGAGGGCCTGGTCTGGCAGCCAGCCGGGCAAGGGGCTGGGGGGCTGTGAGTTGGGGTTCACGTGGTCCTCCTTCACGTCTGACGTTGTCTGACGCACAGGAATCCCGGGAGCTGCTTCCTCCTGCGAGAGCGGCTCTGGCGGGACTGGGCTCCCCAGGGCTCTGCGCCCCTTGGATACCCCCTGGCAGGGCAGGGCGGGGCTCTACCGTGTCACAAGGGCCTCTGGGCACCACAATGTCCCACATCATCCAGGGCCCTGACACAAGGCGCCTGTGTCACAAAGGGCCACACCTGGCACCCCTTTGACAGCTGAAGCCACTGGAAGTGGCATGGAGCAGCCCCCAGGCTTGCGGGCTTCTAGACCCTTGTTATGATCCCGTCATTAAACTTGTCAGAAATGCTTTGGCCTGAATTAAGGTGCAAATGAGGCCATATGCCAAAGTCAGTAGTATGGGTTTTATTGAACAGTAAGTGAGAGAGAGAGAGAGAGAAAGAGAGAGAAAGAGAAAGAAATAGAAAAGAGGTGGGGGCAGACAAAGAGAGTGACAGAGACAGATTTAAAAACATCACCACTCTGAGGATGCCAATGGCATTCTGTTGATGCTCTCCATCAGGGCTTCTTGGCGGTAAGGGTTCCCTGGAAACATGGAGTTTGGGGGATTGACGTACGTTTGGGCCAGGTGGGAACGCCCAGGTACCTGCCCTGGTGGGGGGCAAGTTTGACACAGTCTCTTGCAACAGACTCTGGATCTGTTGTATCCCTTTGCATCGCGTGTGATGCTCTGCTGCAAGGCCTCAGCAATGAGTCTGGGGAGCGCTTTGGGGGTCTTTGATGGATTATGACACCTGCTCAGCTGCCCGTCATGTGCATTTCTCATGGATGTGGCCTTCCCAGGGTGGGGGGTTTTACAGCTGAGCCAGTTTGTGTGAGGGAGGATGGGTGTTCAGTGCCTCTGACCAGAGGTCACGCCACAGCCCCAAAACTCTCCTCCTCCCTTCTTGGTTGTGGGGGAGTGTTGGGGTTTTAGGAGCTCTGCTGGGTTTTTTTCTGTTACAGGAATTTTCCCCATATGTGTTGCTGGGGGGACAAATGGCTGCATATTTCATCAAACAAAAGAGCTGGCGATGGGGGTGGGGTGCATCTGGCTACTCTTTTGTTTTGCCTGGGTGTGTGGACAGTCGGTCCCCGGTGTTTGGACAGAGAGGGAGGCTGCTTTCTTCGGCTGCTTTTCCTTCTGCCAGAGAAACCCCGGGATCCAAAGCCCGCCTTCCCTGCCCCCACCATTGCTTTGAGCCTTCGCTACCTTGTAGCCCTGCTCATCCTGCCTGCCCAGACCTCCGGGGGGCTCCCACCGCAGCTCCGCGCTTTGGATACATCTCGCCTGCCACCCAGGATTTGTGCTCGTCCCTGCCGCTCCAGCCTGCCGCTCCAGCCTGCTGTTGCCCAGGGTCCGGCCGGACACCGGGATCGGCTGCCCAGGGCTTTGCGAAGCCTTTGTCCCATCCCTTCCCGGCATCCCAGGCCACCAGGGCCGCGTGCTCCCCGAGCTCGCTCCGGAGCGCCCCCTGCAGCCGCGGGGGAACCATCGCACCTGCCCTGCTCACCGGGAGCCGCCAGCGCCCCTGCCGGCTGCGAGCGGAACTGCACCCCAGGGGAAAGGGCCCGACAGCCCAGAGGGCTGGCACTGGGCTTGGGATTGTTTGCTGCTACTGCCAGAATTGTTGCTGTTTGCTTGACTGGTTATACACATAGAGATCTATCATAGTAAAGAACTGTTCTTCCTATTTTCCCACATCTTTGCCTAAAAGCCCCTTGATTTCAAAATTATAATAACTCGGAGGGAAGGGGGGGTTGCATCTGCCATTCCAAGGGAGGCTCCTGCCTTCCTTAGCAGACACCTGTCTTTCAAACCAAGACAGGGAGTGTGTGCAAACCTGGCCTCAGCAGATGAGCCTGTGGGCTATGGCCTCCCCAGGCTGAATCCAGCCCAAGCTGATTTTCAGGACAGCTTCTGCGTTTGGCTTTCTTGTGGGTACCTTCTCCTCCCTTAGTCTTGTTTCCTTGTTCCTAGACCAGAGGTAACTGAGCACTAATGTCGCCGTCATGCTATCTCAAGTTCTGTTAGGCAGCTTAAGTCCCA
Organism: Coloeus monedula; assembly: GCF_965178545.1. NCBI lineage: Eukaryota > Metazoa > Chordata > Aves > Passeriformes > Corvidae > Coloeus > Coloeus monedula. Next base: position 9,702 of record NW_028120473.1, read on the forward strand.
GCCCAAAGCTGCAGTCAGGTGAAGGAGAGGTGGGCTTGGGGAGTCTCAGCCTCTTTATACAGTTTTGCCATAATGGGCAAAACTCCTTTGTAACAATGTTTAAGTCCTTACCCATAACATTTCAGTCTCTGACAATCCTGATGTGCCCAGAGCCCCTGTGAGGCTTTGGACACAGTGCCACACGACACCTCAAGCCCCACACTGCACAGCCCTGCCTTTGGAGGGTGGGCTATGCAGGGCATGAAGACTTGGCCAGATGGAGGCAGCTGGGGAGCTGTGGTCAGTGGCTCCATGCCCAGGTGGAGGCTGGGGACGAGGAGCGTCCATCAGGGCTCTGGCCTTGGCCCTGGGGCTCTTGAATGGCTTCGCCAGTGACACAGAGAGTGCATGGAGCTCCCTCTCAGCACAGGGTTTGCAGGGCACAGGAAGCTGAGTGGGGCAGGGGCTGAGGAGAAGGACTTGGGGGTGCTGATGGAGGAGAAGCTCAGCGTGAGCCAACAATCTGTGCTGCCAGCCCAAAAAGCCACCCGTGGGCTGAGCTGCATGGAAAGGAGCAAAGAGCTGCAGGTCAAGGGAGGTAATTGTGGCCCTCTAGTCCATTGTTTGAAATCTCACCCGCACCACTACCTCTGTGTCTGGGGGCCCCAGGATAAGGGATGCGGGCCTGTTAGAGTGAGTTCAGAGGAGAGCGACTGAGGGTTCCTAAGAGCGTTGGAGAACCTCTGCTTTGAAGACAGGTTGGGAGTGTTAGCGTTGTTCAGCCTAGGGAAGAGAAGACCCCAGGGAAACCTTAGAACCCTTGCCAGTACCTAAGAGGGCCCCCTACAAGAATGATGGAGAGAGACTTTTCACAGGCATATGTAGTGATGATAGAAGAAAGGGCAGTGGCCTTTAACTGAAACAGATATGGATTAAATAGCAGGAAGACATTCTCTTCTGTGAGGCTGGTGAGGCATTGGCATAGGTCTCCCAGAGGCTTTGTGGATGCCCCCTCCCTGGAAGAGATACATTTGTGATACTGAAGTGAAACAATGAGATGAAGCCGAGTGATACTCATTTAATAACTGTTAGGATTGGATTAGGGAGAGATGCCTCTGCCCAAATTAAGGTTCAAATGAGACCATATGATGACAACATACAGATTTTATTGAACGTGGATTTTATTTAACAAGAATTGTGAAGGAGAGAGATAGAAAGGTTTGAGGTCCTTCCCAAATTAAACCTTTCTGTGATGCTAGAGGATGTGTGGATGTGTATTTTAACTTGATATAATTGTTCTAATAATAATAATAATTTGTTACTCCTACTATTTAATCTTCTTCTTTAGCCTCTTCTTCTTCTTCTTCTGATCCCCATGCTTCTTCTCCTTCTTCTTAGTATTTACTTTTACTCCTCTTTCTTCTTCTACATCAACTTAGTCTTAGATTTATTCTTTTTACTTTGTCTTGTTTCTATTCTTATTCTTATTCTTATTCTTATTCTTATTCTTCTTATTCTCATTCTCATTCTCATTCTCATTCTTATTTTTTTAATTCTTATTTTTATTCTTATTCTTATGCTTTTTCCTATTCTTTTTCTTATTATTTTTTCTTTTCCTTTTTCCTATTCTTATTCTTATTCTTAATCCTATTCTTATTCTTGCTCTTATTCTCACTCTTATTCTCATTCTTCTTATTATTCTTTTTTTCTTGTTCTTATTCTTAAGTTTACTTCTTTTTCTTATTTACTACCAATATTTCTTCATTTTCTTCATCTTCTTTGTATTATTATTAGTCCTATTCCTATTATTTTTCTTTTTGTGGATTTTTTTTGTGTTTTGTGTTGGTTTTAGGGTTTTTTGGTTTGGTTTGGTTTGGTTTGGTTTGGTTTGGTTTTGCTTTTCACTACTGCCACTATTTCTTAAAGCCAACTTCCCTCTGTTTTGGAAGAATTGTTTGGTGAAGCCATGCAGTGGAGTCCTGGGAGCAATACCTCCTGTCTGCGCCCATTCCTCATGGATAAAATCCCAAAGGATCAGCACGTAGTCCTTTCAGGATGAGAGGAAATGGCCTTGGATTCCACCAGGGGAGGTACAGATTAAATATTCCAAACAACTTTTCCCTGACAGAGTGGTCAGGAATCGATTGCAAGAAGTTGCTCAGGGAGGTGGTAGAGTCACTGTCTCTGGAAGTGTTCAAGTCTTGTCTGGATGTGGCACTTGGGGACATGGTTTCAGGGTGATGATGGTGATGCCAGGGTGACGGTGGGACTGGATGACTTTCAAGGTCTCTTCCCACCCTGATGAGTGTCTGGCCTTCACCGCTGAGCCACCTGGCACCAAGTGTCCCGTGTGGATACTGGTCTGAGGCTGGCCACATGGGTAATATTTGCTCTTGGGGAGAGTGGCTTGGGATGCTCCAAAGCAGCCAGGGATTGCTGAGGCTGCAGGGACATGTCCAGGCAAAGGCAGCCCGTGTGGCTCCCCCAGGATGTGGGGCAGGCTGCCAGCCAGCTGCCGTCCAGGGGGCCCGGGCTGGCGCCGGCCGCAGCCCTAATCCTCGGGCCGTGGCGCCAGGCAGGAGCAGCGGAATAGGCTGCGCAGCATCCGCAGCGCCCGCCCGAGGCGGGAGGGACGTTTCTTGCGGGGACTCAGCTGCTGCCTGAGGGCCTGGGCTCCCAGCTGGGGAGGCGAGGCACAGAGCGGCGCTTGGGGGCACGGCTCAGATGGCCCATGCTCAACCCAGGCCTCGCGAGGGGCAGGCACTGGGAGCCTGCCTCCTGCCAAACCTCCCAGCTCTCTGTCTTCTTCACGGAGCTCGAGGAGGCTCACTCCATCCCACTCGTCCTCCTCCTGCAGCAAGGGCTTGTCCCCAGTGGTCTGTTCCCAGCTGTCCTGCATCGGGTCTTGGTCACTGTCATTTTCCCAGCTGGACTGAACTGAAGGTCTCTTGCCATTCCCTTTGGAAACCTCCTGACCAATGGAGTCTTCCTCTTCAGAAACCTCCTGGCCAATGGACTCTTCCCAGTCAGACACTTCTTGGTAGCTACCGACATCTCCATGGGACAGCTCCTGCTCAATGCAGGCTTCCCCTTGCAATACATCCTGGTCGATCCTGGCTTCTTGCAGGGGCAGCTCCTGCTCAATGCAGGCTTCCCCTTGGGACCCTTCCTGGTCGATCCTGGCTGCTTCTAGGGACAGCTCCTGCTCAATGCAGGCTTCCCCTTGGAATACATCCTGGTCATTGCTGTCTTTTTCTAGGGATAGCTCCTGCTCAATGCAGGCTTCCCCTTGGGACCCTTCCTGGTGTCTGTTGGTTTCTCCTTGGGACAGCTCTGTGTTTTCCTCATCTTTGCACTGAGAAAGCTCGAGCTCCCCAGCCGAGTCCCTCTCCTCAGTCTCTTTCTCTGCCAGGACTGAGCCCCTGTCTGCCTCCTCCTGCTGCTCACTGAGGGCTTGGGCTCCCAGTGGGCTGGGCGAGGTGCTGGGGGTGCAGCAGGGGCTGTGCAGGCCAGAGATGGGGCTCTCTTGCTTTTCTTCTGGAGCTGCTGCTTCTAGTTCTGCAGCTGTGCTTTGCTCCAGGTCCCTCTGTTCCTCTGGCTGCTGGCCAGATGCCTGGGCCTCAAGCACAGCCTCTCGCACCACCTCATGGCTGATGTGCCACGCCAAGTCCAGCAGAGCCTGGCTGTAGCCTGGGGGGCTGCGTGGAGCAGGGACTGGGCTCTCTGGCGCTGCCGATGGCACCTCCTCCGTGAGGCCAGGAGAAGCTGGTGCCTTTTCCACCTCGGCAGGCAGAGGCTCGGGAGGCTCCTCCTCCTCCTCAGCAGCTCCAGCTGGAGCAGCAGCGGCTGCCAGCTCGTCCTCTGTGGGACTCCCTGGGGCAGGAGAGGCGCTGGGCAGCTCATGGGCTGCCTCTCCTGCCACCTGGGTGCCCACGCTGCTGGGAGAGGCGGGCCCCTCCTGGGCATCCTCATCCTTCTCTGGGTACAAGGGTTTGTCCCACATCTTGTCACTGACACCTTCTGCCCATTGGGGCAGCCCCTGGCTGCTGACACTTCCTTCCCATTGGGGCAGCTTTTGGTCACTCCTGTCTTTTTCCCACCGGGCTAGCTCCTGGACATTGTAGTCTTTTCCTTGTGATAGCTCCTTGTCCCTGTTGTCTCCCACCTGGGGCAACTCTGGCTGTCTCTTGTCTCCTTCCCATTGGTACATGTGCAGGTGGCCTTGCACATCTTCTTCCAAAGGAGACAGCTCCTGCTCTCCCTCCCCTTCCCACTGGGACAGCTCTTGGCACGTCAGGTCTTCTTCCCACTGGGACCATTCTTGGCATATCTCATCCTCTTCCTCCCATGGGTACAGCTCCTGGCCTGTCACGCTTTCTTTCCCGTAGTACAGCTCTTGCTGTGTGCCATCCCCCCACTGGACTTTCATACCTACCTCCCTCTGATGCAACTCTTGGTGTGTCACAACTCCCCATGGGGAAACTTCCTGGATCGTCACTTCTTGCCCTTGGTAAAACTCTTGGATTGTCACTTCTTCCCAGAGGCAAAGTTCTTGGCCACTAAGGCCTCCCCACTGGGAAAGCTCTTGATCCGAGTCGTATTCCCACTCTTCGTCCATGTTGACAAAGGCCCCCTCCTCCTCAGTGTCCGACAGGGGCAGGCCTGAGCTGCTGCCTGCCCCCAGCCACTGCCCACTGAGGGCCTGGTCTGGCAGCCAGCCGGGCAAGGGGCTGGGGGGCTGTGAGTTGGGGTTCACGTGGTCCTCCTTCACGTCTGACGTTGTCTGACGCACAGGAATCCCGGGAGCTGCTTCCTCCTGCGAGAGCGGCTCTGGCGGGACTGGGCTCCCCAGGGCTCTGCGCCCCTTGGATACCCCCTGGCAGGGCAGGGCGGGGCTCTACCGTGTCACAAGGGCCTCTGGGCACCACAATGTCCCACATCATCCAGGGCCCTGACACAAGGCGCCTGTGTCACAAAGGGCCACACCTGGCACCCCTTTGACAGCTGAAGCCACTGGAAGTGGCATGGAGCAGCCCCCAGGCTTGCGGGCTTCTAGACCCTTGTTATGATCCCGTCATTAAACTTGTCAGAAATGCTTTGGCCTGAATTAAGGTGCAAATGAGGCCATATGCCAAAGTCAGTAGTATGGGTTTTATTGAACAGTAAGTGAGAGAGAGAGAGAGAGAAAGAGAGAGAAAGAGAAAGAAATAGAAAAGAGGTGGGGGCAGACAAAGAGAGTGACAGAGACAGATTTAAAAACATCACCACTCTGAGGATGCCAATGGCATTCTGTTGATGCTCTCCATCAGGGCTTCTTGGCGGTAAGGGTTCCCTGGAAACATGGAGTTTGGGGGATTGACGTACGTTTGGGCCAGGTGGGAACGCCCAGGTACCTGCCCTGGTGGGGGGCAAGTTTGACACAGTCTCTTGCAACAGACTCTGGATCTGTTGTATCCCTTTGCATGGCGTGTGATGCTCTGCTGCAAGGCCTCAGCAATGAGTCTGGGGAGCGCTTTGGGGGTCTTTGATGGATTATGACACCTGCTCAGCTGCCCGTCATGTGAATTTCTCATGGATGTGGCCTTCCCAGGGTGGGGGGTTTTACAGCTGAGCCAGTTTGTGTGAGGGAGGATGGGTGTTCAGTGCCTCTGACCAGAGGTCACGCCACAGCCCCAAAACTCTCCTCCTCCCTTCTTGGTTGTGGGGGAGTGTTGGGGTTTTAGGAGCTCTGCTGGGTTTTTTTCTGTTACAGGAATTTTCCCCATATGTGTTGCTGGGGGGACAAATGGCTGCATATTTCATCAAACAAAAGAGCTGGCGATGGGGGTGGGGTGCATCTGGCTACTCTTTTGTTTTGCCTGGGTGTGTGGACAGTCGGTCCCCGGCGTTTGGACAGAGAGGGAGGCTGCTTTCTTCGGCTGCTTTTCCTTCTGCCAGAGAAACCCCGGGATCCAAAGCCCGCCTTCCCTGCCCCCACCATTGCTTTGAGCCTTCGCTACCTTGTAGCCCTGCTCATCCTGCCTGCCCAGACCTCCGGGGGGCTCCCACCGCAGCTCCGCGCTTTGGATACATCTCGCCTGCCACCCAGGATTTGTGCTCGTCCCTGCCGCTCCAGCCTGCCGCTCCAGCCTGCTGTTGCCCAGGGTCCGGCCGGACACCGGGATCGGCTGCCCAGGGCTTTGCGAAGCCTTTGTCCCATCCCTTCCCGGCATCCCAGGCCACCAGGGCCGCGTGCTCCCCGAGCTCGCTCCGGAGCGCCCCCTGCAGCCGCGGGGGAACCATCGCACCTGCCCTGCTCACCGGGAGCCGCCAGCGCCCCTGCCGGCTGCGAGCGGAACTGCACCCCAGGGGAAAGGGCCCGACAGCCCAGAGGGCTGGCACTGGGGCTTGGGATTGTTTGCTGCTACTGCCAGAATTGTTGCTGTTTGCTTGACTGGTTATACACATAGAGATCTATCATAGTAAAGAACTGTTCTTCCTATTTTCCCACATCTTTGCCTAAAAGCCCCTTGATTTCAAAATTATAATAACTCGGAGGGAAGGGGGGGTTGCATCTGCCATTCCAAGGGAGGCTCCTGCCTTCCTTAGCAGACACCTGTCTTTCAAACCAAGACAGGGAGTGTGTGCAAACCTGGCCTCAGCAGATGAGCCTGTGGGCTATGGCCTCCCCAGGCTGAATCCAGCCCAAGCTGATTTTCAGGACAGCTTCTGCGTTTGGCTTTCTTGTGGGTACCTTCTCCTCCCTTAGTCTTGTTTCCTTGTTCCTAGACCAGAGGTAACTGAGCACTAATGTCGCCGTCATGCTATCTCAAGTTCTGTTAGGCAGCTTAAGTCCCAGCCCAAAGCTGCAGTCAGGTGAAGGAGAGGTGGGCTTGGGGAGTCTCAGCCTCTTTATACAGTTTTGCCATAATGGGCAAAACTCCTTTGTAACAATGTTTAAGTCCTTACCCATAACATTTCAGTCTCTGACAATCCTGATGTGCCCAGAGCCCCTGTGAGGCTTTGGACACAGTGCCACACGACACCTCAAGCCCCACACTGCACAGCCCTGCCTTTGGAGGGTGGGCTATGCAGGGCATGAAGACTTGGCCAGATGGAGGCAGCTGGGGAGCTGTGGTCAGTGGCTCCATGCCCAGGTGGAGGCTGGGGACGAGGAGCGTCCATCAGGGCTCTGGCCTTGGCCCTGGGGCTCTTGAATGGCTTCGCCAGTGACACAGAGAGTGCATGGAGCTCCCTCTCAGCACAGGGTTTGCAGGGCACAGGAAGCTGAGTGGGGCAGGGGCTGAGGAGAAGGACTTGGGGGTGCTGATGGAGGAGAAGCTCAGCGTGAGCCAACAATCTGTGCTGCCAGCCCAAAAAGCCACCCGTGGGCTGAGCTGCATGGAAAGGAGCAAAGAGCTGCAGGTCAAGGGAGGTAATTGTGGCCCTCTAGTCCATTGTTTGAAATCTCACCCGCACCACTACCTCTGTGTCTGGGGGCCCCAGGATAAGGGATGCGGGCCTGTTAGAATGAGTTCAGAGGAGAGCCACTGAGGGTTCCTAAGAGCGTTGGAGAACCTCTGCTTTGAAGACAGGTTGGGAGTGTTAGCGTTGTTCAGCCTAGGGAAGAGAAGACCCCAGGGAAACCTTAGAACCCTTGCCAGTACCTAAGAGGGCCCCCTACAAGAATGATGGAGAGAGACTTTTCACAGGCATATGTAGTGATGATAGAAGAAAGGGCAGTGGCCTTTAACTGAAACAGATATGGATTAAATAGCAGGAAGACATTCTCTTCTGTGAGGCTGGTGAGGCATTGGCATAGGTCTCCCAGAGGCTTTGTGGATGCCCCCTCCCTGGAAGAGATACATTTGTGATACTGAAGTGAAACAATGAGATGAAGCCGAGTGATACTCATTTAATAACTGTTAGGATTGGATTAGGGAGAGATGCCTCTGCCCAAATTAAGGTTCAAATGAGACCATATGATGACAACATACAGATTTTATTGAACGTGGATTTTATTTAACAAGAATTGTGAAGGAGAGAGATAGAAAGGTTTGAGGTCCTTCCCAAATTAAACCTTTCTGTGATGCTAGAGGATGTGTGGATGTGTATTTTAACTTGATATAATTGTTCTAATAATAATAATAATTTGTTACTCCTACTATTTAATCTTCTTCTTTAGCCTCTTCTTCTTCTTCTTCTGATCCCCATGCTTCTTCTCCTTCTTCTTAGTATTTACTTTTACTCCTCTTTCTTCTTCTACATCAACTTAGTCTTAGATTTATTCTTTTTACTTTGTCTTGTTTCTATTCTTATTCTTATTCTTATTCTTATTCTTATTCTTATTCTTATTCTTATTCTTATTCTTCTTATTCTCATTCTCATTCTCATTCTCATTCTTATTTTTTTAATTCTTATTTTTATTCTTATTCTTATGCTTTTTCCTATTCTTTTTCTTATTATTTTTTCTTTTCCTTTTTCCTATTCTTATTCTTATTCTTAATCCTATTCTTATTCTTGCTCTTATTCTCACTCTTATTCTCATTCTTCTTATTATTCTTTTTTTTCTTGTTCTTATTCTTAAGTTTACTTCTTTTTCTTATTTACTACCACTATTTCTTCATTTTCTTCATCTTCTTTGTATTATTATTAGTCCTATTCCTATTATTTTTCTTTTTGTGGATTTTTTTTGTGTTTTGTGTTGGTTTTAGGGTTTTTTGGTTTGGTTTGGTTTGGTTTGGTTTGGTTTTGCTTTTCACTACTGCCACTATTTCTTAAAGCCAACTTCCCTCTGTTTTGGAAGAATTGTTTGGTGAAGCCATGCAGTGGAGTCCTGGGAGCAATACCTCCTGTCTGCGCCCATTCCTCATGGATAAAATCCCAAAGGATCAGCACGTAGTCCTTTCAGGATGAGAGGAAATGGCCTTGGATTCCACCAGGGGAGGTACAGATTAAATATTCCAAACAACTTTTCCCTGACAGAGTGGTCAGGAATCGATTGCAAGAAGTTGCTCAGGGAGGTGGTAGAGTCACTGTCTCTGGAAGTGTTCAAGTCTTGTCTGGATGTGGCACTTGGGGACATGGTTTCAGGGTGATGATGGTGATGCCAGGGTGACGGTGGGACTGGATGACTTTCAAGGTCTCTTCCCACCCTGATGAGTGTCTGGCCTTCACCGCTGAGCCACCTGGCACCAAGTGTCCCGTGTGGATACTGGTCTGAGGCTGGCCACATGGGTAATATTTGCTCTTGGGGAGAGTGGCTTGGGATGCTCCAAAGCAGCCAGGGATTGCTGAGGCTGCAGGGACATGTCCAGGCAAAGGCAGCCCGTGTGGCTCCCCCAGGATGTGGGGCAGGCTGCCAGCCAGCTGCCGTCCAGGGGGCCCGGGCTGGCGCCGGCCGCAGCCCTAATCCTCGGGCCGTGGCGCCAGGCAGGAGCAGCGGAATAGGCCGCGCAGCATCCGCAGCGCCCGCCCGAGGCGGGAGGGACGTTTCTTGCGGGGACTCAGCTGCTGCCTGAGGGCCTGGGCTCCCAGCTGGGGAGGCGAGGCACAGAGCGGCGCTTGGGGGCACGGCTCAGATGGCCCATGCTCAACCCAGGCCTCGCGAGGGGCAGGCACTGGGAGCCTGCCTCCTGCCAAACCTCCCAGCTCTCTGTCTTCTTCACGGAGCTCGAGGAGGCTCACTCCATCCCACTCGTCCTCCTCCTGCAGCAAGGGCTTGTCCCCAGTGGTCTGTTCCCAGCTGTCCTGCATCGGATCTTGGTCACTGTCATTTTCCCAGCTGGACTGAACTGAAGGTCTCTTGCCATTCCCTTTGGAAACCTCCTGACCAATGGAGTCTTCCTCTTCAGAAACCTCCTGGCCAATGGACTCTTCCCAGTCAGACACTTCTTGGTAGCTACCGACATCTCCATGGGACAGCTCCTGCTCAATGCAGGCTTCCCCTTGCAATACATCCTGGTCGATCCTGGCTTCTTGCAGGGGCAGCTCCTGCTCAATGCAGGCTTCCCCTTGGGACCCTTCCTGGTCGATCCTGGCTGCTTCTAGAGACAGCTCCTGCTCAATGCAGGCTTCCCCTTGGAATACATCCTGGTCATTGCTGTCTTTTTCTAGGGATAGCTCCTGCTCAATGCAGGCTTCCCCTTGGGACCCTTCCTGGTGTCTGTTGGTTTCTCCTTGGGACAGCTCTGTGTTTTCCTCATCTTTGCACTGAGAAAGCTCGAGCTCCCCAGCCGAGTCCCTCTCCTCAGTCTCTTTCTCTGCCAGGACTGAGCCCCTGTCTGCCTCCTCCTGCTGCTCACTGAGGGCTTGGGCTCCCAGTGGGCTGGGCGAGGCGCTGGGGGTGCAGCAGGGGCTGTGCAGGCCAGAGATGGGGCTCTCTTGCTTTTCTTCTGGAGCTGCTGCTTCTAGTTCTGCAGCTGTGCTTTGCTCCAGGTCCCTCTGTTCCTCTGGCTGCTGGCCAGATGCCTGGGCCTCAAGCACAGCCTCTCGCACCACCTCATGGCTGATGTGCCACGCCAAGTCCAGCAGAGCCTGGCTGTAGCCTGGGGGGCTGCGTGGAGCAGGGACTGGGCTCTCTGGCGCTGCCGATGGCACCTCCTCCGTGAGGCCAGGAGAAGCTGGTGCCTTTTCCACCTCGGCAGGCAGAGGCTCGGGAGGCTCCTCCTCCTCCTCAGCAGCTCCAGCTGGAGCAGCAGCGGCTGCCAGCTCGTCCTCTGTGGGACTCCCTGGGGCAGGAGAGGCGCTGGGCAGCTCATGGGCTGCCTCTCCTGCCACCTGGGTGCCCACGCTGCTGGGAGAGGCGGGCCCCTCCTGGGCATCCTCATCCTTCTCTGGGTACAAGGGTTTGTCCCACATCTTGTCACTGACACCTTCTGCCCATTGGGGCAGCCCCTGGCTGCTGACACTTCCTTCCCATTGGGGCAGCTTTTGGTCACTCCTGTCTTTTTCCCACCGGGCTAGCTCCTGGACATTGTAGTCTTTTCCTTGTGATAGCTCCTTGTCCCTGTTGTCTCCCACCTGGGGCAACTCTGGCTGTCTCTTGTCTCCTTCCCATTGGGACATGTGCAGGTGGCCTTGCACATCTTCTTCCAAAGGAGACAGCTCCTGCTCTCCCTCCCCTTCCCACTGGGACAGCTCTTGGCACGTCAGGTCTTCTTCCCACTGGGACCATTCTTGGCATATCTCATCCTCTTCCTCCCATGGGTACAGCTCCTGGCCTGTCACGCTTTCTTTCCCGTAGTACAGCTCTTGCTGTGTGCCATCCCCCCACTGGACTTTCATACCTACCTCCCTCTGATGCAACTCTTGGTGTGTCACAACTCCCCATGGGGAAACTTCCTGGATCGTCACTTCTTGCCCTTGGTAAAACTCTTGGATTGTCACTTCTTCCCAGAGGCAAAGTTCTTGGCCACTAAGGCCTCCCCACTGGGAAAGCTCTTGATCCGAGTCGTATTCCCACTCTTCGTCCATGTTGACAAAGGCCCCCTCCTCCTCAGTGTCCGACAGGGGCAGGCCTGAGCTGCTGCCTGCCCCCAGCCACTGCCCACTGAGGGCCTGGTCTGGCAGCCAGCCGGGCAAGGGGCTGGGGGGCTGTGAGTTGGGGTTCACGTGGTCCTCCTTCACGTCTGACGTTGTCTGACGCACAGGAATCCCGGGAGCTGCTTCCTCCTGCGAGAGCGGCTCTGGCGGGACTGGGCTCCCCAGGGCTCTGCGCCCCTTGGATACCCCCTGGCAGGGCAGGGCGGGGCTCTACCGTGTCACAAGGGCCTCTGGGCACCACAATGTCCCACATCATCCAGGGCCCTGACACAAGGCGCCTGTGTCACAAAGGGCCACACCTGGCACCCCTTTGACAGCTGAAGCCACTGGAAGTGGCATGGAGCAGCCCCCAGGCTTGCGGGCTTCTAGACCCTTGTTATGATCCCGTCATTAAACTTGTCAGAAATGCTTTGGCCTGAATTAAGGTGCAAATGAGGCCATATGCCAAAGTCAGTAGTATGGGTTTTATTGAACAGTAAGTGAGAGAGAGAGAGAGAGAAAGAGAGAGAAAGAGAAAGAAATAGAAAAGAGGTGGGGGCAGACAAAGAGAGTGACAGAGACAGATTTAAAAACATCACCACTCTGAGGATGCCAATGGCATTCTGTTGATGCTCTCCATCAGGGCTTCTTGGCAGTAAGGGTTCCCTGGAAACATGGAGTTTGGGGGATTGACGTACGTTTGGGCCAGGTGGGAACGCCCAGGTACCTGCCCTGGTGGGGGGCAAGTTTGACACAGTCTCTTGCAACAGACTCTGGATCTGTTGTATCCCTTTGCATGGCGTGTGATGCTCTGCTGCAAGGCCTCAGCAATGAGTCTGGGGAGCGCTTTGGGGGTCTTTGATGGATTATGACACCTGCTCAGCTGCCCGTCATGTGAATTTCTCATGGATGTGGCCTTCCCAGGGTGGGGGGTTTTACAGCTGAGCCAGTTTGTGTGAGGGAGGATGGGTGTTCAGTGCCTCTGACCAGAGGTCACGCCACAGCCCCAAAACTCTCCTCCTCCCTTCTTGGTTGTGGGGGAGTGTTGGGGTTTTAGGAGCTCTGCTGGGTTTTTTTCTGTTACAGGAATTTTCCCCATATGTGTTGCTGGGGGGACAAATGGCTGCATATTTCATCAAACAAAAGAGCTGGCGATGGGGGTGGGGTGCATCTGGCTACTCTTTTGTTTTGCCTGGGTGTGTGGACAGTCGGTCCCCGGCGTTTGGACAGAGAGGGAGGCTGCTTTCTTCGGCTGCTTTTCCTTCTGCCAGAGAAACCCCGGGATCCAAAGCCCGCCTTCCCTGCCCCCACCATTGCTTTGAGCCTTCGCTACCTTGTAGCCCTGCTCATCCTGCCTGCCCAGACCTCCGGGGGGCTCCCACCGCAGCTCCGCGCTTTGGATACATCTCGCCTGCCACCCAGGATTTGTGCTCGTCCCTGCCGCTCCAGCCTGCCGCTCCAGCCTGCTGTTGCCCAGGGTCCGGCCGGACACCGGGATCGGCTGCCCAGGGCTTTGCGAAGCCTTTGTCCCATCCCTTCCCGGCATCCCAGGCCACCAGGGCCGCGTGCTCCCCGAGCTCGCTCCGGAGCGCCCCCTGCAGCCGCGGGGGAACCATCGCACCTGCCCTGCTCACCGGGAGCCGCCAGCGCCCCTGCCGGCTGCGAGCGGAACTGCACCCCAGGGGAAAGGGCCCGACAGCCCAGAGGGCTGGCACTGGGCTTGGGATTGTTTGCTGCTACTGCCAGAATTGTTGCTGTTTGCTTGACTGGTTATACACATAGAGATCTATCATAGTAAAGAACTGTTCTTCCTATTTTCCCACATCTTTGCCTAAAAGCCCCTTGATTTCAAAATTATAATAACTCGGAGGGAAGGGGGGGTTGCATCTGCCATTCCAAGGGAGGCTCCTGCCTTCCTTAGCAGACACCTGTCTTTCAAACCAAGACAGGGAGTGTGTGCAAACCTGGCCTCAGCAGATGAGCCTGTGGCCTATGGCCTCCCCAGGCTGAATCCAGCCCAAGCTGATTTTCAGGACAGCTTCTGCGTTTGGCTTTCTTGTGGCTACCTTCTCCTCCCTTAGTCTTGTTTCCTTGTTCCTAGACCAGAGGTAACTGAGCACTAATGTCGCCGTCATGCTATCTCAAGTTCTGTTAGGCAGCTTAAGTCCCAGCCCAAAGCTGCAGTCAGGTGAAGGAGAGGTGGGCTTGGGGAGTCTCAGCCTCTTTATACAGTTTTGCCATAATGGGCAAAACTCCTTTGTAACAATGTTTAAGTCCTTACCCATAACATTTCAGTCTCTGACAATCCTGATGTGCCCAGAGCCCCTGTGAGGCTTTGGACACAGTGCCACACGACACCTCAAGCCCCACACTGCACAGCCCTGCCTTTGGAGGGTGGGCTATGCAGGGCATGAAGACTTGGCCAGATGGAGGCAGCTGGGGAGCTGTGGTCAGTGGCTCCATGCCCAGGTGGAGGCTGGGGACGAGGAGCGTCCATCAGGGCTCTGGCCTTGGCCCTGGGGCTCTTGAATGGCTTCGCCAGTGACACAGAGAGTGCATGGAGCTCCCTCTCAGCACAGGGTTTGCAGGGCACAGGAAGCTGAGTGGGGCAGGGGCTGAGGAGAAGGACTTGGGGGTGCTGATGGAGGAGAAGCTCAGCGTGAGCCAACAATCTGTGCTGCCAGCCCAAAAAGCCACCCGTGGGCTGAGCTGCATGGAAAGGAGCAAAGAGCTGCAGGTCAAGGGAGGTAATTGTGGCCCTCTAGTCCATTGTTTGAAATCTCACCCGCACCACTACCTCTGTGTCTGGGGGCCCCAGGATAAGGGATGCGGGCCTGTTAGAATGAGTTCAGAGGAGAGCGACTGAGGGTTCCTAAGAGCGTTGGAGAACCTCTGCTTTGAAGACAGGTTGGGAGTGTTAGCGTTGTTCAGCCTAGGGAAGAGAAGACCCCAGGGAAACCTTAGAACCCTTGCCAGTACCTAAGAGGGCCCCCTACAAGAATGATGGAGAGAGACTTTTCACAGGCATATGTAGTGATGATAGAAGAAAGGGCAGTGGCCTTTAACTGAAACAGATATGGATTAAATAGCAGGAAGACATTCTCTTCTGTGAGGCTGGTGAGGCATTGGCATAGGTCTCCCAGAGGCTTTGTGGATGCCCCCTCCCTGGAAGAGATACATTTGTGATACTGAAGTGAAACAATGAGATGAAGCCGAGTGATACTCATTTAATAACTGTTAGGATTGGATTAGGGAGAGATGCCTCTGCCCAAATTAAGGTTCAAATGAGACCATATGATGACAACATACAGATTTTATTGAACGTGGATTTTATTTAACAAGAATTGTGAAGGAGAGAGATAGAAAGGTTTGAGGTCCTTCCCAAATTAAACCTTTCTGTGATGCTAGAGGATGTGTGGATGTGTATTTTAACTTGATATAATTGTTCTAATAATAATAATAATTTGTTACTCCTACTATTTAATCTTCTTCTTTAGCCTCTTCTTCTTCTTCTTCTGATCCCCATGCTTCTTCTCCTTCTTCTTAGTATTTACTTTTACTCCTCTTTCTTCTTCTACATCAACTTAGTCTTAGATTTATTCTTTTTACTTTGTCTTGTTTCTATTCTTATTCTTATTCTTATTCTTATTCTTATTCTTATTCTTATTCTTATTCTTATTCTTCTTATTCTCATTCTCATTCTCATTCTCATTCTTATTTTTTTAATTCTTATTTTTATTCTTATTCTTATGCTTTTTCCTATTCTTTTTCTTATTATTTTTTCTTTTCCTTTTTCCTATTCTTATTCTTATTCTTAATCCTATTCTTATTCTTGCTCTTATTCTCACTCTTATTCTCATTCTTCTTATTATTCTTTTTTTCTTGTTCTTATTCTTAAGTTTACTTCTTTTTCTTATTTACTACCACTATTTCTTCATTTTCTTCATCTTCTTTGTATTATTATTAGTCCTATTCCTATTATTTTTCTTTTTGTGGATTTTTTTTGTGTTTTGTGTTGGTTTTAGGGTTTTTTGGTTTGGTTTGGTTTGGTTTGGTTTGGTTTGGTTTTGCTTTTCACTACTGCCACTATTTCTTAAAGCCAACTTCCCTCTGTTTTGGAAGAATTGTTTGGTGAAGCCATGCAGTGGAGTCCTGGGAGCAATACCTCCTGTCTGCGCCCATTCCTCATGGATAAAATCCCAAAGGATCAGCACGTAGTCCTTTCAGGATGAGAGGAAATGGCCTTGGATTCCACCAGGGGAGGTACAGATTAAATATTCCAAACAACTTTTCCCTGACAGAGTGGTCAGGAATCGATTGCAAGAAGTTGCTCAGGGAGGTGGTAGAGTCACTGTCTCTGGAAGTGTTCAAGTCTTGTCTGGATGTGGCACTTGGGGACATGGTTTCAGGGTGATGATGGTGATGCCAGGGTGACGGTGGGACTGGATGACTTTCAAGGTCTCTTCCCACCCTGATGAGTGTCTGGCCTTCACCGCTGAGCCACCTGGCACCAAGTGTCCCGTGTGGATACTGGTCTGAGGCTGGCCACATGGGTAATATTTGCTCTTGGGGAGAGTGGCTTGGGATGCTCCAAAGCAGCCAGGGATTGCTGAGGCTGCAGGGACATGTCCAGGCAAAGGCAGCCCGTGTGGCTCCCCCAGGATGTGGGGCAGGCTGCCAGCCAGCTGCCGTCCAGGGGGCCCGGGCTGGCGCCGGCCGCAGCCCTAATCCTCGGGCCGTGGCGCCAGGCAGGAGCAGCGGAATAGGCCGCGCAGCATCCGCAGCGCCCGCCCGAGGCGGGAGGGACGTTTCTTGCGGGGACTCAGCTGCTGCCTGAGGGCCTGGGCTCCCAGCTGGGGAGGCGAGGCACAGAGCGGCGCTTGGGGGCACGGCTCAGATGGCCCATGCTCAACCCAGGCCTCGCGAGGGGCAGGCACTGGGAGCCTGCCTCCTGCCAAACCTCCCAGCTCTCTGTCTTCTTCACGGAGCTCGAGGAGGCTCACTCCATCCCACTCGTCCTCCTCCTGCAGCAAGGGCTTGTCCCCAGTGGTCTGTTCCCAGCTGTCCTGCATCGGATCTTGGTCACTGTCATTTTCCCAGCTGGACTGAACTGAAGGTCTCTTGCCATTCCCTTTGGAAACCTCCTGACCAATGGAGTCTTCCTCTTCAGAAACCTCCTGGCCAATGGACTCTTCCCAGTCAGACACTTCTTGGTAGCTACCGACATCTCCATGGGACAGCTCCTGCTCAATGCAGGCTTCCCCTTGCAATACATCCTGGTCGATCCTGGCTTCTTCCAGGGGCAGCTCCTGCTCAATGCAGGCTTCCCCTTGGGACCCTTCCTGGTCGATCCTGGCTGCTTCTAGAGACAGCTCCTGCTCAATGCAGGCTTCCCCTTGGAATACATCCTGGTCATTGCTGTCTTTTTCTAGGGATAGCTCCTGCTCAATGCAGGCTTCCCCTTGGGACCCTTCCTGGTGTTTGTTGGTTTCTCCTTGGGACAGCTCTGTGTTTTCCTCATCTTTGCACTGAGAAAGCTCGAGCTCCCCAGCCGAGTCCCTCTCCTCAGTCTCTTTCTCTGCCAGGACTGAGCCCCTGTCTGCCTCCTCCTGCTGCTCACTGAGGGCTTGGGCTCCCAGTGGGCTGGGCGAGGCGCTGGGGGTGCAGCAGGGGCTGTGCAGGCCAGAGATGGGGCTCTCTTGCTTTTCTTCTGGAGCTGCTGCTTCTAGTTCTGCAGCTGTGCTTTGCTCCAGGTCCCTCTGTTCCTCTGGCTGCTGGCCAGATGCCTGGGCCTCAAGCACAGCCTCTCGCACCACCTCATGGCTGATGTGCCACGCCAAGTCCAGCAGAGCCTGGCTGTAGCCTGGGGGGCTGCGTGGAGCAGGGACTGGGCTCTCTGGCGCTGCCGATGGCACCTCCTCCGTGAGGCCAGGAGAAGCTGGTGCCTTTTCCACCTCAGCAGGCAGAGGCTCGGGAGGCTCCTCCTCCTCCTCAGCAGCTCCAGCTGGAGCAGCAGCGGCTGCCAGCTCGTCCTCTGTGGGACTCCCTGGGGCAGGAGAGGCGCTGGGCAGCTCATGGGCTGCCTCTCCTGCCACCTGGGTGCCCACGCTGCTGGGAGAGGCGGGCCCCTCCTGGGCATCCTCATCCTTCTCTGGGTACAAGGGTTTGTCCCACATCTTGTCACTGACACCTTCTGCCCATTGGGGCAGCCCCTGGCTGCTGACACTTCCTTCCCATTGGGGCAGCTTTTGGTCACTCCTGTCTTTTTCCCACCGGGCTAGCTCCTGGACATTGTAGTCTTTTCCTTGTGATAGCTCCTTGTCCCTGTTGTCTCCCACCTGGGGCAACTCTGGCTGTCTCTTGTCTCCTTCCCATTGGTACATGTGCAGGTGGCCTTGCACATCTTCTTCCAAAGGAGACAGCTCCTGCTCTCCCTCCCCTTCCCACTGGGACAGCTCTTGGCACGTCAGGTCTTCTTCCCACTGGGACCATTCTTGGCATATCTCATCCTCTTCCTCCCATGGGTACAGCTCCTGGCCTGTCACGCTTTCTTTCCCGTAGTACAGCTCTTGCTGTGTGCCATCCCCCCACTGGACTTTCATACCTACCTCCCTCTGATGCAACTCTTGGTGTGTCACAACTCCCCATGGGGAAACTTCCTGGATCGTCACTTCTTGCCCTTGGTAAAACTCTTGGATTGTCACTTCTTCCCAGAGGCAAAGTTCTTGGCCACTAAGGCCTCCCCACTGGGAAAGCTCTTGATCCGAGTCGTATTCCCACTCTTCGTCCATGTTGACAAAGGCCCCCTCCTCCTCAGTGTCCGACAGGGGCAGGCCTGAGCTGCTGCCTGCCCCCAGCCACTGCCCACTGAGGGCCTGGTCTGGCAGCCAGCCGGGCAAGGGGCTGGGGGGCTGTGAGTTGGGGTTCACGTGGTCCTCCTTCACGTCTGACGTTGTCTGACGCACAGGAATCCCGGGAGCTGCTTCCTCCTGCGAGAGCGGCTCTGGCGGGACTGGGCTCCCCAGGGCTCTGCGCCCCTTGGATACCCCCTGGCAGGGCAGGGCGGGGCTCTACCGTGTCACAAGGGCCTCTGGGCACCACAATGTCCCACATCATCCAGGGCCCTGACACAAGGCGCCTGTGTCACAAAGGGCCACACCTGGCACCCCTTTGACAGCTGAAGCCACTGGAAGTGGCATGGAGCAGCCCCCAGGCTTGCGGGCTTCTAGACCCTTGTTATGATCCCATCATTAAACTTGTCAGAAATGCTTTGGCCTGAATTAAGGTGCAAATGAGGCCATATGCCAAAGTCAGTAGTATGGGTTTTATTGAACAGTAAGTGAGAGAGAGAGAGAGAGAAAGAGAGAGAAAGAGAAAGAAATAGAAAAGAGGTGGGGGCAGACAAAGAGAGTGACAGAGACAGATTTAAAAACATCACCACTCTGAGGATGCCAATGGCATTCTGTTGATGCTCTCCATCAGGGCTTCTTGGCGGTAAGGGTTCCCTGGAAACATGGAGTTTGGGGGATTGACGTACGTTTGGGCCAGGTGGGAACGCCCAGGTACCTGCCCTGGTGGGGGGCAAGTTTGACACAGTCTCTTGCAACAGACTCTGGATCTGTTGTATCCCTTTGCATGGCGTGTGATGCTCTGCTGCAAGGCCTCAGCAATGAGTCTGGGGAGCGCTTTGGGGGTCTTTGATGGATTATGACACCTGCTCAGCTGCCCGTCATGTGAATTTCTCATGGATGTGGCCTTCCCAGGGTGGGGGGTTTTACAGCTGAGCCAGTTTGTGTGAGGGAGGATGGGTGTTCAGTGCCTCTGACCAGAGGTCACGCCACAGCCCCAAAACTCTCCTCCTCCCTTCTTGGTTGTGGGGGAGTGTTGGGGTTTTAGGAGCTCTGCTGGGTTTTTTTCTGTTACAGGAATTTTCCCCATATGTGTTGCTGGGGGGACAAATGGCTGCATATTTCATCAAACAAAAGAGCTGGCGATGGGGGTGGGGTGCATCTGGCTACTCTTTTGTTTTGCCTGGGTGTGTGGACAGTCGGTCCCCGGTGTTTGGACAGAGAGGGAGGCTGCTTTCTTCGGCTGCTTTTCCTTCTGCCAGAGAAACCCCGGGATCCAAAGCCCGCCTTCCCTGCCCCCACCATTGCTTTGAGCCTTCGCTACCTTGTAGCCCTGCTCATCCTGCCTGCCCAGACCTCCGGGGGGCTCCCACCGCAGCTCCGCGCTTTGGATACATCTCGCCTGCCACCCAGGATTTGTGCTCGTCCCTGCCGCTCCAGCCTGCCGCTCCAGCCTGCTGTTGCCCAGGGTCCGGCCGGACACCGGGATCGGCTGCCCAGGGCTTTGCGAAGCCTTTGTCCCATCCCTTCCCGGCATCCCAGGCCACCAGGGCCGCGTGCTCCCCGAGCTCGCTCCGGAGCGCCCCCTGCAGCCGCGGGGGAACCATCGCACCTGCCCTGCTCACCGGGAGCCGCCAGCGCCCCTGCCGGCTGCGAGCGGAACTGCACCCCAGGGGAAAGGGCCCGACAGCCCAGAGGGCTGGCACTGGGCTTGGGATTGTTTGCTGCTACTGCCAGAATTGTTGCTGTTTGCTTGACTGGTTATACACATAGAGATCTATCATAGTAAAGAACTGTTCTTCCTATTTTCCCACATCTTTGCCTAAAAGCCCCTTGATTTCAAAATTATAATAACTCGGAGGGAAGGGGGGGTTGCATCTGCCATTCCAAGGGAGGCTCCTGCCTTCCTTAGCAGACACCTGTCTTTCAAACCAAGACAGGGAGTGTGTGCAAACCTGGCCTCAGCAGATGAGCCTGTGGGCTATGGCCTCCCCAGGCTGAATCCAGCCCAAGCTGATTTTCAGGACAGCTTCTGCGTTTGGCTTTCTTGTGGCTACCTTCTCCTCCCTTAGTCTTGTTTCCTTGTTCCTAGACCAGAGGTAACTGAGCACTAATGTCGCCGTCATGCTATCTCAAGTTCTGTTAGGCAGCTTAAGTCCCAGCCCAAAGCTGCAGTCAGGTGAAGGAGAGGTGGGCTTGGGGAGTCTCAGCCTCTTTATACAGTTTTGCCATAATGGGCAAAACTCCTTTGTAACAATGTTTAAGTCCTTACCCATAACATTTCAGTCTCTGACAATCCTGATGTGCCCAGAGCCCCTGTGAGGCTTTGGACACAGTGCCACACGACACCTCAAGCCCCACACTGCACAGCCCTGCCTTTGGAGGGTGGGCTATGCAGGGCATGAAGACTTGGCCAGATGGAGGCAGCTGGGGAGCTGTGGTCAGTGGCTCCATGCCCAGGTGGAGGCTGGGGACGAGGAGCGTCCATCAGGGCTCTGGCCTTGGCCCTGGGGCTCTTGAATGGCTTCGCCAGTGACACAGAGAGTGCATGGAGCTCCCTCTCAGCACAGGGTTTGCAGGGCACAGGAAGCTGAGTGGGGCAGGGGCTGAGGAGAAGGACTTGGGGGTGCTGATGGAGGAGAAGCTCAGCGTGAGCCAACAATCTGTGCTGCCAGCCCAAAAAGCCACCCGTGGGCTGAGCTGCATGGAAAGGAGCAAAGAGCTGCAGGTCAAGGGAGGTAATTGTGGCCCTCTAGTCCATTGTTTGAAATCTCACCCGCACCACTACCTCTGTGTCTGGGGGCCCCAGGATAAGGGATGCGGGCCTGTTAGAATGAGTTCAGAGGAGAGCGACTGAGGGTTCCTAAGAGCGTTGGAGAACCTCTGCTTTGAAGACAGGTTGGGAGTGTTAGCGTTGTTCAGCCTAGGGAAGAGAAGACCCCAGGGAAACCTTAGAACCCTTGCCAGTACCTAAGAGGGCCCCCTACAAGAATGATGGAGAGAGACTTTTCACAGGCATATGTAGTGATGATAGAAGAAAGGGCAGTGGCCTTTAACTGAAACAGATATGGATTAAATAGCAGGAAGACATTCTCTTCTGTGAGGCTGGTGAGGCATTGGCATAGGTCTCCCAGAGGCTTTGTGGATGCCCCCTCCCTGGAAGAGATACATTTGTGATACTGAAGTGAAACAATGAGATGAAGCCGAGTGATACTCATTTAATAACTGTTAGGATTGGATTAGGGAGAGATGCCTCTGCCCAAATTAAGGTTCAAATGAGACCATATGATGACAACATACAGATTTTATTGAACGTGGATTTTATTTAACAAGAATTGTGAAGGAGAGAGATAGAAAGGTTTGAGGTCCTTCCCAAATTAAACCTTTCTGTGATGCTAGAGGATGTGTGGATGTGTATTTTAACTTGATATAATTGTTCTAATAATAATAATAATTTGTTACTCCTACTATTTAATCTTCTTCTTTAGCCTCTTCTTCTTCTTCTTCTGATCCCCATGCTTCTTCTCCTTCTTCTTAGTATTTACTTTTACTCCTCTTTCTTCTTCTACATCAACTTAGTCTTAGATTTATTCTTTTTACTTTGTCTTGTTTCTATTCTTATT
The DNA here is from genome assembly GCF_965178545.1 of Coloeus monedula. Classification (NCBI taxonomy): domain Eukaryota; kingdom Metazoa; phylum Chordata; class Aves; order Passeriformes; family Corvidae; genus Coloeus; species Coloeus monedula. The sequence goes on from NW_028120473.1 coordinate 31,654, forward strand.
CTTATTCTTATTCTTATTCTTATTCTTCTTATTCTCATTCTCATTCTCATTCTCATTCTTATTTTTTTAATTCTTATTTTTATTCTTATTCTTATGCTTTTTCCTATTCTTTTTCTTATTATTTTTTCTTTTCCTTTTTCCTATTCTTATTCTTATTCTTAATCCTATTCTTATTCTTGCTCTTATTCTCACTCTTATTCTCATTCTTCTTATTATTCTTTTTTTCTTGTTCTTATTCTTAAGTTTACTTCTTTTTCTTATTTACTACCACTATTTCTTCATTTTCTTCATCTTCTTTGTATTATTATTAGTCCTATTCCTATTATTTTTCTTTTTGTGGATTTTTTTTGTGTTTTGTGTTGGTTTTAGGGTTTTTTGGTTTGGTTTGGTTTGGTTTGGTTTGGTTTGTTTTGCTTTTCACTACTGCCACTATTTCTTAAAGCCAACTTCCCTCTGTTTTGGAAGAATTGTTTGGTGAAGCCATGCAGTGGAGTCCTGGGAGCAATACCTCCTGTCTGCGCCCATTCCTCATGGATAAAATCCCAAAGGATCAGCACGTAGTCCTTTCAGGATGAGAGGAAATGGCCTTGGATTCCACCAGGGGAGGTACAGATTAAATATTCCAAACAACTTTTCCCTGACAGAGTGGTCAGGAATCGATTGCAAGAAGTTGCTCAGGGAGGTGGTAGAGTCACTGTCTCTGGAAGTGTTCAAGTCTTGTCTGGATGTGGCACTTGGGGACATGGTTTCAGGGTGATGATGGTGATGCCAGGGTGACGGTGGGACTGGATGACTTTCAAGGTCTCTTCCCACCCTGATGAGTGTCTGGCCTTCACCGCTGAGCCACCTGGCACCAAGTGTCCCGTGTGGATACTGGTCTGAGGCTGGCCACATGGGTAATATTTGCTCTTGGGGAGAGTGGCTTGGGATGCTCCAAAGCAGCCAGGGATTGCTGAGGCTGCAGGGACATGTCCAGGCAAAGGCAGCCCGTGTGGCTCCCCCAGGATGTGGGGCAGGCTGCCAGCCAGCTGCCGTCCAGGGGGCCCGGGCTGGCGCCGGCCGCAGCCCTAATCCTCGGGCCGTGGCGCCAGGCAGGAGCAGCGGAATAGGCTGCGCAGCATCCGCAGCGCCCGCCCGAGGCGGGAGGGACGTTTCTTGCGGGGACTCAGCTGCTGCCTGAGGGCCTGGGCTCCCAGCTGGGGAGGCGAGGCACAGAGCGGCGCTTGGGGGCACGGCTCAGATGGCCCATGCTCAACCCAGGCCTCGCGAGGGGCAGGCACTGGGAGCCTGCCTCCTGCCAAACCTCCCAGCTCTCTGTCTTCTTCACGGAGCTCGAGGAGGCTCACTCCATCCCACTCGTCCTCCTCCTGCAGCAAGGGCTTGTCCCCAGTGGTCTGTTCCCAGCTGTCCTGCATCGGGTCTTGGTCACTGTCATTTTCCCAGCTGGACTGAACTGAAGGTCTCTTGCCATTCCCTTTGGAAACCTCCTGACCAATGGAGTCTTCCTCTTCAGAAACCTCCTGGCCAATGGACTCTTCCCAGTCAGACACTTCTTGGTAGCTACCGACATCTCCATGGGACAGCTCCTGCTCAATGCAGGCTTCCCCTTGCAATACATCCTGGTCATTGCTGGCTTCTTCCAGGGGCAGCTCCTGCTCAATGCAGGCTTCGCCTTGGAATGCATCCTGGTCGATCCTGGCTGCTTCTAGGGACGGCTCCTGCTCAATGCAGGCTTCCCCTTGGAACACATGCTGGTCGATGCTGTCTTTTTCTAGGGACAGCTCCTGCTCAATGCAGGCTTCCCCTTGGGACCCTTCCTGGTCGTCCCTGGCTTCTTCCAGGGGCAGCTCCTGCTCAATGCAGGCTTCCCCTTGGGACCCTTCCTGGTGTTTGTTGGTTTCTCCTTGGGACAGCTCTGTGTTTTCCTCATCTTTGCACTGAGAAAGCTCGAGCTCCCCAGCCGAGTCCCTCTCCTCAGTCTCTTTCTCTGCCAGGACTGAGCCCCTGTCTGCCTCCTCCTGCTGCTCACTGAGGGCTTGGGCTCCCAGTGGGCTGGGCGAGGTGCTGGGGGTGCAGCAGGGGCTGTGCAGGCCAGAGATGGGGCTCTCTTGCTTTTCTTCTGGAGCTGCTGCTTCTAGTTCTGCAGCTGTGCTTTGCTCCAGGTCCCTCTGTTCCTCTGGCTGCTGGCCAGATGCCTGGGCCTCAAGCACAGCCTCTCGCACCACCTCATGGCTGATGTGCCACGCCAAGTCCAGCAGAGCCTGGCTGTAGCCTGGGGGGCTGCGTGGAGCAGGGACTGGGCTCTCTGGCGCTGCCGATGGCACCTCCTCCGTGAGGCCAGGAGAAGCTGGTGCCTTTTCCACCTCGGCAGGCAGAGGCTCGGGAGGCTCCTCCTCCTCCTCAGCAGCTCCAGCTGGAGCAGCAGCGGCTGCCAGCTCGTCCTCTGTGGGACTCCCTGGGGCAGGAGAGGCGCTGGGCAGCTCATGGGCTGCCTCTCCTGCCACCTGGGTGCCCACGCTGCTGGGAGAGGCGGGCCCCTCCTGGGCATCCTCATCCTTCTCTGGGTACAAGGGTTTGTCCCACATCTTGTCACTGACACCTTCTGCCCATTGGGGCAGCCCCTGGCTGCTGACACTTCCTTCCCATTGGGGCAGCTTTTGGTCACTCCTGTCTTTTTCCCACCGGGCTAGCTCCTGGACATTGTAGTCTTTTCCTTGTGATAGCTCCTTGTCCCTGTTGTCTCCCACCTGGGGCAACTCTGGCTGTCTCTTGTCTCCTTCCCATTGGGACATGTGCAGGTGGCCTTGCACATCTTCTTCCAAAGGAGACAGCTCCTGCTCTCCCTCCCCTTCCCACTGGGACAGCTCTTGGCACGTCAGGTCTTCTTCCCACTGGGACCATTCTTGGCATATCTCATCCTCTTCCTCCCATGGGTACAGCTCCTGGCCTGTCACGCTTTCTTTCCCGTAGTACAGCTCTTGCTGTGTGCCATCCCCCCACTGGACTTTCATACCTACCTCCCTCTGATGCAACTCTTGGTGTGTCACAACTCCCCATGGGGAAACTTCCTGGATCGTCACTTCTTGCCCTTGGTAAAACTCTTGGATTGTCACTTCTTCCCAGAGGCAAAGTTCTTGGCCACTAAGGCCTCCCCACTGGGAAAGCTCTTGATCCGAGTCGTATTCCCACTCTTCGTCCATGTTGACAAAGGCCCCCTCCTCCTCAGTGTCCGACAGGGGCAGGCCTGAGCTGCTGCCTGCCCCCAGCCACTGCCCACTGAGGGCCTGGTCTGGCAGCCAGCCGGGCAAGGGGCTGGGGGGCTGTGAGTTGGGGTTCACGTGGTCCTCCTTCACGTCTGACGTTGTCTGACGCACAGGAATCCCGGGAGCTGCTTCCTCCTGCGAGAGCGGCTCTGGCGGGACTGGGCTCCCCAGGGCTCTGCGCCCCTTGGATACCCCCTGGCAGGGCAGGGCGGGGCTCTACCGTGTCACAAGGGCCTCTGGGCACCACAATGTCCCACATCATCCAGGGCCCTGACACAAGGCGCCTGTGTCACAAAGGGCCACACCTGGCACCCCTTTGACAGCTGAAGCCACTGGAAGTGGCATGGAGCAGCCCCCAGGCTTGCGGGCTTCTAGACCCTTGTTATGATCCCGTCATTAAACTTGTCAGAAATGCTTTGGCCTGAATTAAGGTGCAAATGAGGCCATATGCCAAAGTCAGTAGTATGGGTTTTATTGAACAGTAAGTGAGAGAGAGAGAGAGAGAAAGAGAGAGAAAGAGAAAGAAATAGAAAAGAGGTGGGGGCAGACAAAGAGAGTGACAGAGACAGATTTAAAAACATCACCACTCTGAGGATGCCAATGGCATTCTGTTGATGCTCTCCATCAGGGCTTCTTGGCGGTAAGGGTTCCCTGGAAACATGGAGTTTGGGGGATTGACGTACGTTTGGGCCAGGTGGGAACGCCCAGGTACCTGCCCTGGTGGGGGGCAAGTTTGACACAGTCTCTTGCAACAGACTCTGGATCTGTTGTATCCCTTTGCATGGCGTGTGATGCTCTGCTGCAAGGCCTCAGCAATGAGTCTGGGGAGCGCTTTGGGGGTCTTTGATGGATTATGACACCTGCTCAGCTGCCCGTCATGTGAATTTCTCATGGATGTGGCCTTCCCAGGGTGGGGGGTTTTACAGCTGAGCCAGTTTGTGTGAGGGAGGATGGGTGTTCAGTGCCTCTGACCAGAGGTCACGCCACAGCCCCAAAACTCTCCTCCTCCCTTCTTGGTTGTGGGGGAGTGTTGGGGTTTTAGGAGCTCTGCTGGGTTTTTTTCTGTTACAGGAATTTTCCCCATATGTGTTGCTGGGGGGACAAATGGCTGCATATTTCATCAAACAAAAGAGCTGGCGATGGGGGTGGGGTGCATCTGGCTACTCTTTTGTTTTGCCTGGGTGTGTGGACAGTCGGTCCCCGGCGTTTGGACAGAGAGGGAGGCTGCTTTCTTCGGCTGCTTTTCCTTCTGCCAGAGAAACCCCGGGATCCAAAGCCCGCCTTCCCTGCCCCCACCATTGCTTTGAGCCTTCGCTACCTTGTAGCCCTGCTCATCCTGCCTGCCCAGACCTCCGGGGGGCTCCCACCGCAGCTCCGCGCTTTGGATACATCTCGCCTGCCACCCAGGATTTGTGCTCGTCCCTGCCGCTCCAGCCTGCCGCTCCAGCCTGCTGTTGCCCAGGGTCCGGCCGGACACCGGGATCGGCTGCCCAGGGCTTTGCGAAGCCTTTGTCCCATCCCTTCCCGGCATCCCAGGCCACCAGGGCCGCGTGCTCCCCGAGCTCGCTCCGGAGCGCCCCCTGCAGCCGCGGGGGAACCATCGCACCTGCCCTGCTCACCGGGAGCCGCCAGCGCCCCTGCCGGCTGCGAGCGGAACTGCACCCAAGGGGAAAGGGCCCGACAGCCCAGAGGGCTGGCACTGGGCTTGGGATTGTTTGCTGCTACTGCCAGAATTGTTGCTGTTTGCTTGACTGGTTATACACATAGAGATCTATCATAGTAAAGAACTGTTCTTCCTATTTTCCCACATCTTTGCCTAAAAGCCCCTTGATTTCAAAATTATAATAACTCGGAGGGAAGGGGGGGTTGCATCTGCCATTCCAAGGGAGGCTCCTGCCTTCCTTAGCAGACACCTGTCTTTCAAACCAAGACAGGGAGTGCGTGCAAACCTGGCCTCAGCAGATGAGCCTGTGGCCTATGGCCTCCCCAGGCTGAATCCAGCCCAAGCTGATTTTCAGGACAGCTTCTGCGTTTGGCTTTCTTGTGGCTACCTTCTCCTCCCTTAGTCTTGTTTCCTTGTTCCTAGACCAGAGGTAACTGAGCACTAATGTCGCCGTCATGCTATCTCAAGTTCTGTTAGGCAGCTTAAGTCCCAGCCCAAAGCTGCAGTCAGGTGAAGGAGAGGTGGGCTTGGGGAGTCTCAGCCTCTTTATACAGTTTTGCCATAATGGGCAAAACTCCTTTGTAACAATGTTTAAGTCCTTACCCATAACATTTCAGTCTCTGACAATCCTGATGTGCCCAGAGCCCCTGTGAGGCTTTGGACACAGTGCCACACGACACCTCAAGCCCCACACTGCACAGCCCTGCCTTTGGAGGGTGGGCTATGCAGGGCATGAAGACTTGGCCAGATGGAGGCAGCTGGGGAGCTGTGGTCAGTGGCTCCATGCCCAGGTGGAGGCTGGGGACGAGGAGCGTCCATCAGGGCTCTGGCCTTGGCCCTGGGGCTCTTGAATGGCTTCGCCAGTGACACAGAGAGTGCATGGAGCTCCCTCTCAGCACAGGGTTTGCAGGGCACAGGAAGCTGAGTGGGGCAGGGGCTGAGGAGAAGGACTTGGGGGTGCTGATGGAGGAGAAGCTCAGCGTGAGCCAACAATCTGTGCTGCCAGCCCAAAAAGCCACCCGTGGGCTGAGCTGCATGGAAAGGAGCAAAGAGCTGCAGGTCAAGGGAGGTAATTGTGGCCCTCTAGTCCATTGTTTGAAATCTCACCCGCACCACTACCTCTGTGTCTGGGGGCCCCAGGATAAGGGATGCGGGCCTGTTAGAATGAGTTCAGAGGAGAGCGACTGAGGGTTCCTAAGAGCGTTGGAGAACCTCTGCTTTGAAGACAGGTTGGGAGTGTTAGCGTTGTTCAGCCTAGGGAAGAGAAGACCCCAGGGAAACCTTAGAACCCTTGCCAGTACCTAAGAGGGCCCCCTACAAGAATGATGGAGAGAGACTTTTCACAGGCATATGTAGTGATGATAGAAGAAAGGGCAGTGGCCTTTAACTGAAACAGATATGGATTAAATAGCAGGAAGACATTCTCTTCTGTGAGGCTGGTGAGGCATTGGCATAGGTCTCCCAGAGGCTTTGTGGATGCCCCCTCCCTGGAAGAGATACATTTGTGATACTGAAGTGAAACAATGAGATGAAGCCGAGTGATACTCATTTAATAACTGTTAGGATTGGATTAGGGAGAGATGCCTCTGCCCAAATTAAGGTTCAAATGAGACCATATGATGACAACATACAGATTTTATTGAACGTGGATTTTATTTAACAAGAATTGTGAAGGAGAGAGATAGAAAGGTTTGAGGTCCTTCCCAAATTAAACCTTTCTGTGATGCTAGAGGATGTGTGGATGTGTATTTTAACTTGATATAATTGTTCTAATAATAATAATAATTTGTTACTCCTACTATTTAATCTTCTTCTTTAGCCTCTTCTTCTTCTTCTTCTGATCCCCATGCTTCTTCTCCTTCTTCTTAGTATTTACTTTTACTCCTCTTTCTTCTTCTACATCAACTTAGTCTTAGATTTATTCTTTTTACTTTGTCTTGTTTCTATTCTTATTCTTATTCTTATTCTTATTCTTATTCTTATTCTTCTTATTCTCATTCTCATTCTCATTCTCATTCTTATTTTTTTAATTCTTATTTTTATTCTTATTCTTATGCTTTTTCCTATTCTTTTTCTTATTATTTTTTCTTTTCCTTTTTCCTATTCTTATTCTTATTCTTAATCCTATTCTTATTCTTGCTCTTATTCTCACTCTTATTCTCATTCTTCTTATTATTCTTTTTTTCTTGTTCTTATTCTTAAGTTTACTTCTTTTTCTTATTTACTACCACTATTTCTTCATTTTCTTCATCTTCTTTGTATTATTATTAGTCCTATTCCTATTATTTTTCTTTTTGTGGATTTTTTTTGTGTTTTGTGTTGGTTTTAGGGTTTTTTGGTTTGGTTTGGTTTGGTTTGGTTTGGTTTTGCTTTTCACTACTGCCACTATTTCTTAAAGCCAACTTCCCTCTGTTTTGGAAGAATTGTTTGGTGAAGCCATGCAGTGGAGTCCTGGGAGCAATACCTCCTGTCTGCGCCCATTCCTCATGGATAAAATCCCAAAGGATCAGCACGTAGTCCTTTCAGGATGAGAGGAAATGGCCTTGGATTCCACCAGGGGAGGTACAGATTAAATATTCCAAACAACTTTTCCCTGACAGAGTGGTCAGGAATCGATTGCAAGAAGTTGCTCAGGGAGGTGGTAGAGTCACTGTCTCTGGAAGTGTTCAAGTCTTGTCTGGATGTGGCACTTGGGGACATGGTTTCAGGGTGATGATGGTGATGCCAGGGTGACGGTGGGACTGGATGACTTTCAAGGTCTCTTCCCACCCTGATGAGTCTCTGGCCTTCACCGCTGAGCCACCTGGCACCAAGTGTCCCGTGTGGATACTGGTCTGAGGCTGGCCACATGGGTAATATTTGCTCTTGGGGAGAGTGGCTTGGGATGCTCCAAAGCAGCCAGGGATTGCTGAGGCTGCAGGGACATGTCCAGGCAAAGGCAGCCCGTGTGGCTCCCCCAGGATGTGGGGCAGGCTGCCAGCCAGCTGCCGTCCAGGGGGCCCGGGCTGGCGCCGGCCGCAGCCCTAATCCTCGGGCCGTGGCGCCAGGCAGGAGCAGCGGAATAGGCCGCGCAGCATCCGCAGCGCCCGCCCGAGGCGGGAGGGACGTTTCTTGCGGGGACTCAGCTGCTGCCTGAGGGCCTGGGCTCCCAGCTGGGGAGGCGAGGCACAGAGCGGCGCTTGGGGGCACGGCTCAGATGGCCCATGCTCAACCCAGGCCTCGCGAGGGGCAGGCACTGGGAGCCTGCCTCCTGCCAAACCTCCCAGCTCTCTGTCTTCTTCACGGAGCTCGAGGAGGCTCACTCCATCCCACTCGTCCTCCTCCTGCAGCAAGGGCTTGTCCCCAGTGGTCTGTTCCCAGCTGTCCTGCATCGGATCTTGGTCACTGTCATTTTCCCAGCTGGACTGAACTGAAGGTCTCTTGCCATTCCCTTTGGAAACCTCCTGACCAATGGAGTCTTCCTCTTCAGAAACCTCCTGGCCAATGGACTCTTCCCAGTCAGACACTTCTTGGTAGCTACCGACATCTCCATGGGACAGCTCCTGCTCAATGCAGGCTTCCCCTTGCAATACATCCTGGTCGATCCTGGCTTCTTCCAGGGGCAGCTCCTGCTCAATGCAGGCTTCCCCTTGGGACCCTTCCTGGTCGATCCTGGCTGCTTCTAGAGACAGCTCCTGCTCAATGCAGGCTTCCCCTTGGAATACATCCTGGTCATTGCTGTCTTTTTCTAGGGATAGCTCCTGCTCAATGCAGGCTTCCCCTTGGGACCCTTCCTGGTGTCTGTTGGTTTCTCCTTGGGACAGCTCTGTGTTTTCCTCATCTTTGCACTGAGAAAGCTCGAGCTCCCCAGCCGAGTCCCTCTCCTCAGTCTCTTTCTCTGCCAGGACTGAGCCCCTGTCTGCCTCCTCCTGCTGCTCACTGAGGGCTTGGGCTCCCAGTGGGCTGGGCGAGGTGCTGGGGGTGCAGCAGGGGCTGTGCAGGCCAGAGATGGGGCTCTCTTGCTTTTCTTCTGGAGCTGCTGCTTCTAGTTCTGCAGCTGTGCTTTGCTCCAGGTCCCTCTGTTCCTCTGGCTGCTGGCCAGATGCCTGGGCCTCAAGCACAGCCTCTCGCACCACCTCATGGCTGATGTGCCACGCCAAGTCCAGCAGAGCCTGGCTGTAGCCTGGGGGGCTGCGTGGAGCAGGGACTGGGCTCTCTGGCGCTGCCGATGGCACCTCCTCCGTGAGGCCAGGAGAAGCTGGTGCCTTTTCCACCTCGGCAGGCAGAGGCTCGGGAGGCTCCTCCTCCTCCTCAGCAGCTCCAGCTGGAGCAGCAGCGGCTGCCAGCTCGTCCTCTGTGGGACTCCCTGGGGCAGGAGAGGCGCTGGGCAGCTCATGGGCTGCCTCTCCTGCCACCTGGGTGCCCACGCTGCTGGGAGAGGCGGGCCCCTCCTGGGCATCCTCATCCTTCTCTGGGTACAAGGGTTTGTCCCACATCTTGTCACTGACACCTTCTGCCCATTGGGGCAGCCCCTGGCTGCTGACACTTCCTTCCCATTGGGGCAGCTTTTGGTCACTCCTGTCTTTTTCCCACCGGGCTAGCTCCTGGACATTGTAGTCTTTTCCTTGTGATAGCTCCTTGTCCCTGTTGTCTCCCACCTGGGGCAACTCTGGCTGTCTCTTGTCTCCTTCCCATTGGTACATGTGCAGGTGGCCTTGCACATCTTCTTCCAAAGGAGACAGCTCCTGCTCTCCCTCCCCTTCCCACTGGGACAGCTCTTGGCACGTCAGGTCTTCTTCCCACTGGGACCATTCTTGGCATATCTCATCCTCTTCCTCCCATGGGTACAGCTCCTGGCCTGTCACGCTTTCTTTCCCGTAGTACAGCTCTTGCTGTGTGCCATCCCCCCACTGGACTTTCATACCTACCTCCCTCTGATGCAACTCTTGGTGTGTCACAACTCCCCATGGGGAAACTTCCTGGATCGTCACTTCTTGCCCTTGGTAAAACTCTTGGATTGTCACTTCTTCCCAGAGGCAAAGTTCTTGGCCACTAAGGCCTCCCCACTGGGAAAGCTCTTGATCCGAGTCGTATTCCCACTCTTCGTCCATGTTGACAAAGGCCCCCTCCTCCTCAGTGTCCGACAGGGGCAGGCCTGAGCTGCTGCCTGCCCCCAGCCACTGCCCACTGAGGGCCTGGTCTGGCAGCCAGCCGGGCAAGGGGCTGGGGGGCTGTGAGTTGGGGTTCACGTGGTCCTCCTTCACGTCTGACGTTGTCTGACGCACAGGAATCCCGGGAGCTGCTTCCTCCTGCGAGAGCGGCTCTGGCGGGACTGGGCTCCCCAGGGCTCTGCGCCCCTTGGATACCCCCTGGCAGGGCAGGGCGGGGCTCTACCGTGTCACAAGGGCCTCTGGGCACCACAATGTCCCACATCATCCAGGGCCCTGACACAAGGCGCCTGTGTCACAAAGGGCCACACCTGGCACCCCTTTGACAGCTGAAGCCACTGGAAGTGGCATGGAGCAGCCCCCAGGCTTGCGGGCTTCTAGACCCTTGTTATGATCCCGTCATTAAACTTGTCAGAAATGCTTTGGCCTGAATTAAGGTGCAAATGAGGCCATATGCCAAAGTCAGTAGTATGGGTTTTATTGAACAGTAAGTGAGAGAGAGAGAGAGAGAAAGAGAGAGAAAGAGAAAGAAATAGAAAAGAGGTGGGGGCAGACAAAGAGAGTGACAGAGACAGATTTAAAAACATCACCACTCTGAGGATGCCAATGGCATTCTGTTGATGCTCTCCATCAGGGCTTCTTGGCGGTAAGGGTTCCCTGGAAACATGGAGTTTGGGGGATTGACGTACGTTTGGGCCAGGTGGGAACGCCCAGGTACCTGCCCTGGTGGGGGGCAAGTTTGACACAGTCTCTTGCAACAGACTCTGGATCTGTTGTATCCCTTTGCATGGCGTGTGATGCTCTGCTGCAAGGCCTCAGCAATGAGTCTGGGGAGCGCTTTGGGGGTCTTTGATGGATTATGACACCTGCTCAGCTGCCCGTCATGTGAATTTCTCATGGATGTGGCCTTCCCAGGGTGGGGGGTTTTACAGCTGAGCCAGTTTGTGTGAGGGAGGATGGGTGTTCAGTGCCTCTGACCAGAGGTCACGCCACAGCCCCAAAACTCTCCTCCTCCCTTCTTGGTTGTGGGGGAGTGTTGGGGTTTTAGGAGCTCTGCTGGGTTTTTTTCTGTTACAGGAATTTTCCCCATATGTGTTGCTGGGGGGACAAATGGCTGCATATTTCATCAAACAAAAGAGCTGGCGATGGGGGTGGGGTGCATCTGGCTACTCTTTTGTTTTGCCTGGGTGTGTGGACAGTCGGTCCCCGGTGTTTGGACAGAGAGGGAGGCTGCTTTCTTCGGCTGCTTTTCCTTCTGCCAGAGAAACCCCGGGATCCAAAGCCCGCCTTCCCTGCCCCCACCATTGCTTTGAGCCTTCGCTACCTTGTAGCCCTGCTCATCCTGCCTGCCCAGACCTCCGGGGGGCTCCCACCGCAGCTCCGCGCTTTGGATACATCTCGCCTGCCACCCAGGATTTGTGCTCGTCCCTGCCGCTCCAGCCTGCCGCTCCAGCCTGCTGTTGCCCAGGGTCCGGCCGGACACCGGGATCGGCTGCCCAGGGCTTTGCGAAGCCTTTGTCCCATCCCTTCCCGGCATCCCAGGCCACCAGGGCCGCGTGCTCCCCGAGCTCGCTCCGGAGCGCCCCCTGCAGCCGCGGGGGAACCATCGCACCTGCCCTGCTCACCGGGAGCCGCCAGCGCCCCTGCCGGCTGCGAGCGGAACTGCACCCCAGGGGAAAGGGCCCGACAGCCCAGAGGGCTGGCACTGGGCTTGGGATTGTTTGCTGCTACTGCCAGAATTGTTGCTGTTTGCTTGACTGGTTATACACATAGAGATCTATCATAGTAAAGAACTGTTCTTCCTATTTTCCCACATCTTTGCCTAAAAGCCCCTTGATTTCAAAATTATAATAACTCGGAGGGAAGGGGGGGTTGCATCTGCCATTCCAAGGGAGGCTCCTGCCTTCCTTAGCAGACACCTGTCTTTCAAACCAAGACAGGGAGTGTGTGCAAACCTGGCCTCAGCAGATGAGCCTGTGGGCTATGGCCTCCCCAGGCTGAATCCAGCCCAAGCTGATTTTCAGGACAGCTTCTGCGTTTGGCTTTCTTGTGGCTACCTTCTCCTCCCTTAGTCTTGTTTCCTTGTTCCTAGACCAGAGGTAACTGAGCACTAATGTCGCCGTCATGCTATCTCAAGTTCTGTTAGGCAGCTTAAGTCCCAGCCCAAAGCTGCAGTCAGGTGAAGGAGAGGTGGGCTTGGGGAGTCTCAGCCTCTTTATACAGTTTTGCCATAATGGGCAAAACTCCTTTGTAACAATGTTTAAGTCCTTACCCATAACATTTCAGTCTCTGACAATCCTGATGTGCCCAGAGCCCCTGTGAGGCTTTGGACACAGTGCCACACGACACCTCAAGCCCCACACTGCACAGCCCTGCCTTTGGAGGGTGGGCTATGCAGGGCATGAAGACTTGGCCAGATGGAGGCAGCTGGGGAGCTGTGGTCAGTGGCTCCATGCCCAGGTGGAGGCTGGGGACGAGGAGCGTCCATCAGGGCTCTGGCCTTGGCCCTGGGGCTCTTGAATGGCTTCGCCAGTGACACAGAGAGTGCATGGAGCTCCCTCTCAGCACAGGGTTTGCAGGGCACAGGAAGCTGAGTGGGGCAGGGGCTGAGGAGAAGGACTTGGGGGTGCTGATGGAGGAGAAGCTCAGCGTGAGCCAACAATCTGTGCTGCCAGCCCAAAAAGCCACCCGTGGGCTGAGCTGCATGGAAAGGAGCAAAGAGCTGCAGGTCAAGGGAGGTAATTGTGGCCCTCTAGTCCATTGTTTGAAATCTCACCCGCACCACTACCTCTGTGTCTGGGGGCCCCAGGATAAGGGATGCGGGCCTGTTAGAATGAGTTCAGAGGAGAGCGACTGAGGGTTCCTAAGAGCGTTGGAGAACCTCTGCTTTGAAGACAGGTTGGGAGTGTTAGCGTTGTTCAGCCTAGGGAAGAGAAGACCCCAGGGAAACCTTAGAACCCTTGCCAGTACCTAAGAGGGCCCCCTACAAGAATGATGGAGAGAGACTTTTCACAGGCATATGTAGTGATGATAGAAGAAAGGGCAGTGGCCTTTAACTGAAACAGATATGGATTAAATAGCAGGAAGACATTCTCTTCTGTGAGGCTGGTGAGGCATTGGCATAGGTCTCCCAGAGGCTTTGTGGATGCCCCCTCCCTGGAAGAGATACATTTGTGATACTGAAGTGAAACAATGAGATGAAGCCGAGTGATACTCATTTAATAACTGTTAGGATTGGATTAGGGAGAGATGCCTCTGCCCAAATTAAGGTTCAAATGAGACCATATGATGACAACATACAGATTTTATTGAACGTGGATTTTATTTAACAAGAATTGTGAAGGAGAGAGATAGAAAGGTTTGAGGTCCTTCCCAAATTAAACCTTTCTGTGATGCTAGAGGATGTGTGGATGTGTATTTTAACTTGATATAATTGTTCTAATAATAATAATAATTTGTTACTCCTACTATTTAATCTTCTTCTTTAGCCTCTTCTTCTTCTTCTTCTGATCCCCATGCTTCTTCTCCTTCTTCTTAGTATTTACTTTTACTCCTCTTTCTTCTTCTACATCAACTTAGTCTTAGATTTATTCTTTTTACTTTGTCTTGTTTCTATTCTTATTCTTATTCTTATTCTTATTCTTATTCTTATTCTTCTTATTCTCATTCTCATTCTCATTCTCATTCTTATTTTTTTAATTCTTATTTTTATTCTTATTCTTATGCTTTTTCCTATTCTTTTTCTTATTATTTTTTCTTTTCCTTTTTCCTATTCTTATTCTTATTCTTAATCCTATTCTTATTCTTGCTCTTATTCTCACTCTTATTCTCATTCTTCTTATTATTCTTTTTTTCTTGTTCTTATTCTTAAGTTTACTTCTTTTTCTTATTTACTACCACTATTTCTTCATTTTCTTCATCTTCTTTGTATTATTATTAGTCCTATTCCTATTATTTTTCTTTTTGTGGATTTTTTTTGTGTTTTGTGTTGGTTTTAGGGTTTTTTGGTTTGGTTTGGTTTGGTTTGGTTTGGTTTGGTTTTGCTTTTCACTACTGCCACTATTTCTTAAAGCCAACTTCCCTCTGTTTTGGAAGAATTGTTTGGTGAAGCCATGCAGTGGAGTCCTGGGAGCAATACCTCCTGTCTGCGCCCATTCCTCATGGATAAAATCCCAAAGGATCAGCACGTAGTCCTTTCAGGATGAGAGGAAATGGCCTTGGATTCCACCAGGGGAGGTACAGATTAAATATTCCAAACAACTTTTCCCTGACAGAGTGGTCAGGAATCGATTGCAAGAAGTTGCTCAGGGAGGTGGTAGAGTCACTGTCTCTGGAAGTGTTCAAGTCTTGTCTGGATGTGGCACTTGGGGACATGGTTTCAGGGTGATGATGGTGATGCCAGGGTGACGGTGGGACTGGATGACTTTCAAGGTCTCTTCCCACCCTGATGAGTGTCTGGCCTTCACCGCTGAGCCACCTGGCACCAAGTGTCCCGTGTGGATACTGGTCTGAGGCTGGCCACATGGGTAATATTTGCTCTTGGGGAGAGTGGCTTGGGATGCTCCAAAGCAGCCAGGGATTGCTGAGGCTGCAGGGACATGTCCAGGCAAAGGCAGCCCGTGTGGCTCCCCCAGGATGTGGGGCAGGCTGCCAGCCAGCTGCCGTCCAGGGGGCCCGGGCTGGCGCCGGCCGCAGCCCTAATCCTCGGGCCGTGGCGCCAGGCAGGAGCAGCGGAATAGGCTGCGCAGCATCCGCAGCGCCCGCCCGAGGCGGGAGGGACGTTTCTTGCGGGGACTCAGCTGCTGCCTGAGGGCCTGGGCTCCCAGCTGGGGAGGCGAGGCACAGAGCGGCGCTTGGGGGCACGGCTCAGATGGCCCATGCTCAACCCAGGCCTCGCGAGGGGCAGGCACTGGGAGCCTGCCTCCTGCCAAACCTCCCAGCTCTCTGTCTTCTTCACGGAGCTCGAGGAGGCTCACTCCATCCCACTCGTCCTCCTCCTGCAGCAAGGGCTTGTCCCCAGTGGTCTGTTCCCAGCTGTCCTGCATCGGGTCTTGGTCACTGTCATTTTCCCAGCTGGACTGAACTGAAGGTCTCTTGCCATTCCCTTTGGAAACCTCCTGACCAATGGAGTCTTCCTCTTCAGAAACCTCCTGGCCAATGGACTCTTCCCAGTCAGACACTTCTTGGTAGCTACCGACATCTCCATGGGACAGCTCCTGCTCAATGCAGGCTTCCCCTTGCAATACATCCTGGTCATTGCTGGCTTCTTCCAGGGGCAGCTCCTGCTCAATGCAGGCTTCGCCTTGGAATGCATCCTGGTCGATCCTGGCTGCTTCTAGGGACGGCTCCTGCTCAATGCAGGCTTCCCCTTGGAACACATGCTGGTCGATGCTGTCTTTTTCTAGGGACAGCTCCTGCTCAATGCAGGCTTCCCCTTGGGACCCTTCCTGGTCGTCCCTGGCTTCTTCCAGGGGCAGCTCCTGCTCAATGCAGGCTTCCCCTTGGGACCCTTCCTGGTGTTTGTTGGTTTCTCCTTGGGACAGCTCTGTGTTTTCCTCATCTTTGCACTGAGAAAGCTCGAGCTCCCCAGCCGAGTCCCTCTCCTCAGTCTCTTTCTCTGCCAGGACTGAGCCCCTGTCTGCCTCCTCCTGCTGCTCACTGAGGGCTTGGGCTCCCAGTGGGCTGGGCGAGGCGCTGGGGGTGCAGCAGGGGCTGTGCAGGCCAGAGATGGGGCTCTCTTGCTTTTCTTCTGGAGCTGCTGCTTCTAGTTCTGCAGCTGTGCTTTGCTCCAGGTCCCTCTGTTCCTCTGGCTGCTGGCCAGATGCCTGGGCCTCAAGCACAGCCTCTCGCACCACCTCATGGCTGATGTGCCACGCCAAGTCCAGCAGAGCCTGGCTGTAGCCTGGGGGGCTGCGTGGAGCAGGGACTGGGCTCTCTGGCGCTGCCGATGGCACCTCCTCCGTGAGGCCAGGAGAAGCTGGTGCCTTTTCCACCTCGGCAGGCAGAGGCTCGGGAGGCTCCTCCTCCTCCTCAGCAGCTCCAGCTGGAGCAGCAGCGGCTGCCAGCTCGTCCTCTGTGGGACTCCCTGGGGCAGGAGAGGCGCTGGGCAGCTCATGGGCTGCCTCTCCTGCCACCTGGGTGCCCACGCTGCTGGGAGAGGCGGGCCCCTCCTGGGCATCCTCATCCTTCTCTGGGTACAAGGGTTTGTCCCACATCTTGTCACTGACACCTTCTGCCCATTGGGGCAGCCCCTGGCTGCTGACACTTCCTTCCCATTGGGGCAGCTTTTGGTCACTCCTGTCTTTTTCCCACCGGGCTAGCTCCTGGACATTGTAGTCTTTTCCTTGTGATAGCTCCTTGTCCCTGTTGTCTCCCACCTGGGGCAACTCTGGCTGTCTCTTGTCTCCTTCCCATTGGTACATGTGCAGGTGGCCTTGCACATCTTCTTCCAAAGGAGACAGCTCCTGCTCTCCCTCCCCTTCCCACTGGGACAGCTCTTGGCACGTCAGGTCTTCTTCCCACTGGGACCATTCTTGGCATATCTCATCCTCTTCCTCCCATGGGTACAGCTCCTGGCCTGTCACGCTTTCTTTCCCGTAGTACAGCTCTTGCTGTGTGCCATCCCCCCACTGGACTTTCATACCTACCTCCCTCTGATGCAACTCTTGGTGTGTCACAACTCCCCATGGGGAAACTTCCTGGATCGTCACTTCTTGCCCTTGGTAAAACTCTTGGATTGTCACTTCTTCCCAGAGGCAAAGTTCTTGGCCACTAAGGCCTCCCCACTGGGAAAGCTCTTGATCCGAGTCGTATTCCCACTCTTCGTCCATGTTGACAAAGGCCCCCTCCTCCTCAGTGTCCGACAGGGGCAGGCCTGAGCTGCTGCCTGCCCCCAGCCACTGCCCACTGAGGGCCTGGTCTGGCAGCCAGCCGGGCAAGGGGCTGGGGGGCTGTGAGTTGGGGTTCACGTGGTCCTCCTTCACGTCTGACGTTGTCTGACGCACAGGAATCCCGGGAGCTGCTTCCTCCTGCGAGAGCGGCTCTGGCGGGACTGGGCTCCCCAGGGCTCTGCGCCCCTTGGATACCCCCTGGCAGGGCAGGGCGGGGCTCTACCGTGTCACAAGGGCCTCTGGGCACCACAATGTCCCACATCATCCAGGGCCCTGACACAAGGCGCCTGTGTCACAAAGGGCCACACCTGGCACCCCTTTGACAGCTGAAGCCACTGGAAGTGGCATGGAGCAGCCCCCAGGCTTGCGGGCTTCTAGACCCTTGTTATGATCCCGTCATTAAACTTGTCAGAAATGCTTTGGCCTGAATTAAGGTGCAAATGAGGCCATATGCCAAAGTCAGTAGTATGGGTTTTATTGAACAGTAAGTGAGAGAGAGAGAGAGAGAAAGAGAGAGAAAGAGAAAGAAATAGAAAAGAGGTGGGGGCAGACAAAGAGAGTGACAGAGACAGATTTAAAAACATCACCACTCTGAGGATGCCAATGGCATTCTGTTGATGCTCTCCATCAGGGCTTCTTGGCGGTAAGGGTTCCCTGGAAACATGGAGTTTGGGGGATTGACGTACGTTTGGGCCAGGTGGGAACGCCCAGGTACCTGCCCTGGTGGGGGGCAAGTTTGACACAGTCTCTTGCAACAGACTCTGGATCTGTTGTATCCCTTTGCATCGCGTGTGATGCTCTGCTGCAAGGCCTCAGCAATGAGTCTGGGGAGCGCTTTGGGGGTCTTTGATGGATTATGACACCTGCTCAGCTGCCCGTCATGTGCATTTCTCATGGATGTGGCCTTCCCAGGGTGGGGGGTTTTACAGCTGAGCCAGTTTGTGTGAGGGAGGATGGGTGTTCAGTGCCTCTGACCAGAGGTCACGCCACAGCCCCAAAACTCTCCTCCTCCCTTCTTGGTTGTGGGGGAGTGTTGGGGTTTTAGGAGCTCTGCTGGGTTTTTTTCTGTTACAGGAATTTTCCCCATATGTGTTGCTGGGGGGACAAATGGCTGCATATTTCATCAAACAAAAGAGCTGGCGATGGGGGTGGGGTGCATCTGGCTACTCTTTTGTTTTGCCTGGGTGTGTGGACAGTCGGTCCCCGGTGTTTGGACAGAGAGGGAGGCTGCTTTCTTCGGCTGCTTTTCCTTCTGCCAGAGAAACCCCGGGATCCAAAGCCCGCCTTCCCTGCCCCCACCATTGCTTTGAGCCTTCGCTACCTTGTAGCCCTGCTCATCCTGCCTGCCCAGACCTCCGGGGGGCTCCCACCGCAGCTCCGCGCTTTGGATACATCTCGCCTGCCACCCAGGATTTGTGCTCGTCCCTGCCGCTCCAGCCTGCCGCTCCAGCCTGCTGTTGCCCAGGGTCCGGCCGGACACCGGGATCGGCTGCCCAGGGCTTTGCGAAGCCTTTGTCCCATCCCTTCCCGGCATCCCAGGCCACCAGGGCCGCGTGCTCCCCGAGCTCGCTCCGGAGCGCCCCCTGCAGCCGCGGGGGAACCATCGCACCTGCCCTGCTCACCGGGAGCCGCCAGCGCCCCTGCCGGCTGCGAGCGGAACTGCACCCCAGGGGAAAGGGCCCGACAGCCCAGAGGGCTGGCACTGGGCTTGGGATTGTTTGCTGCTACTGCCAGAATTGTTGCTGTTTGCTTGACTGGTTATACACATAGAGATCTATCATAGTAAAGAACTGTTCTTCCTATTTTCCCACATCTTTGCCTAAAAGCCCCTTGATTTCAAAATTATAATAACTCGGAGGGAAGGGGGGGTTGCATCTGCCATTCCAAGGGAGGCTCCTGCCTTCCTTAGCAGACACCTGTCTTTCAAACCAAGACAGGGAGTGTGTGCAAACCTGGCCTCAGCAGATGAGCCTGTGGGCTATGGCCTCCCCAGGCTGAATCCAGCCCAAGCTGATTTTCAGGACAGCTTCTGCGTTTGGCTTTCTTGTGGGTACCTTCTCCTCCCTTAGTCTTGTTTCCTTGTTCCTAGACCAGAGGTAACTGAGCACTAATGTCGCCGTCATGCTATCTCAAGTTCTGTTAGGCAGCTTAAGTCCCAGCCCAAAGCTGCAGTCAGGTGAAGGAGAGGTGGGCTTGGGGAGTCTCAGCCTCTTTATACAGTTTTGCCATAATGGGCAAAACTCCTTTGTAACAATGTTTAAGTCCTTACCCATAACATTTCAGTCTCTGACAATCCTGATGTGCCCAGAGCCCCTGTGAGGCTTTGGACACAGTGCCACACGACACCTCAAGCCCCACACTGCACAGCCCTGCCTTTGGAGGGTGGGCTATGCAGGGCATGAAGACTTGGCCAGATGGAGGCAGCTGGGGAGCTGTGGTCAGTGGCTCCATGCCCAGGTGGAGGCTGGGGACGAGGAGCGTCCATCAGGGCTCTGGCCTTGGCCCTGGGGCTCTTGAATGGCTTCGCCAGTGACACAGAGAGTGCATGGAGCTCCCTCTCAGCACAGGGTTTGCAGGGCACAGGAAGCTGAGTGGGGCAGGGGCTGAGGAGAAGGACTTGGGGGTGCTGATGGAGGAGAAGCTCAGCGTGAGCCAACAATCTGTGCTGCCAGCCCAAAAAGCCACCCGTGGGCTGAGCTGCATGGAAAGGAGCAAAGAGCTGCAGGTCAAGGGAGGTAATTGTGGCCCTCTAGTCCATTGTTTGAAATCTCACCCGCACCACTACCTCTGTGTCTGGGGGCCCCAGGATAAGGGATGCGGGCCTGTTAGAGTGAGTTCAGAGGAGAGCGACTGAGGGTTCCTAAGAGCGTTGGAGAACCTCTGCTTTGAAGACAGGTTGGGAGTGTTAGCGTTGTTCAGCCTAGGGAAGAGAAGACCCCAGGGAAACCTTAGAACCCTTGCCAGTACCTAAGAGGGCCCCCTACAAGAATGATGGAGAGAGACTTTTCACAGGCATATGTAGTGATGATAGAAGAAAGGGCAGTGGCCTTTAACTGAAACAGATATGGATTAAATAGCAGGAAGACATTCTCTTCTGTGAGGCTGGTGAGGCATTGGCATAGGTCTCCCAGAGGCTTTGTGGATGCCCCCTCCCTGGAAGAGATACATTTGTGATACTGAAGTGAAACAATGAGATGAAGCCGAGTGATACTCATTTAATAACTGTTAGGATTGGATTAGGGAGAGATGCCTCTGCCCAAATTAAGGTTCAAATGAGACCATATGATGACAACATACAGATTTTATTGAACGTGGATTTTATTTAACAAGAATTGTGAAGGAGAGAGATAGAAAGGTTTGAGGTCCTTCCCAAATTAAACCTTTCTGTGATGCTAGAGGATGTGTGGATGTGTATTTTAACTTGATATAATTGTTCTAATAATAATAATAATTTGTTACTCCTACTATTTAATCTTCTTCTTTAGCCTCTTCTTCTTCTTCTTCTGATCCCCATGCTTCTTCTCCTTCTTCTTAGTATTTACTTTTACTCCTCTTTCTTCTTCTACATCAACTTAGTCTTAGATTTATTCTTTTTACTTTGTCTTGTTTCTATTCTTATTCTTATTCTTATTCTTATTCTTATTCTTATTCTTCTTATTCTCATTCTCATTCTCATTCTCATTCTTATTTTTTTAATTCTTATTTTTATTCTTATTCTTATGCTTTTTCCTATTCTTTTTCTTATTATTTTTTCTTTTCCTTTTTCCTATTCTTATTCTTATTCTTAATCCTATTCTTATTCTTGCTCTTATTCTCACTCTTATTCTCATTCTTCTTATTATTCTTTTTTTCTTGTTCTTATTCTTAAGTTTACTTCTTTTTCTTATTTACTACCACTATTTCTTCATTTTCTTCATCTTCTTTGTATTATTATTAGTCCTATTCCTATTATTTTTCTTTTTGTGGATTTTTTTTGTGTTTTGTGTTGGTTTTGGGTTTTTTGGTTTGGTTTGGTTTGGTTTGGTTTGGTTTGGTTTTGCTTTTCACTACTGCCACTATTTCTTAAAGCCAACTTCCCTCTGTTTTGGAAGAATTGTTTGGTGAAGCCATGCAGTGGAGTCCTGGGAGCAATACCTCCTGTCTGCGCCCATTCCTCATGGATAAAATCCCAAAGGATCAGCACGTAGTCCTTTCAGGATGAGAGGAAATGGCCTTGGATTCCACCAGGGGAGGTACAGATTAAATATTCCAAACAACTTTTCCCTGACAGAGTGGTCAGGAATCGATTGCAAGAAGTTGCTCAGGGAGGTGGTAGAGTCACTGTCTCTGGAAGTGTTCAAGTCTTGTCTGGATGTGGCACTTGGGGACATGGTTTCAGGGTGATGATGGTGATGCCAGGGTGACGGTGGGACTGGATGACTTTCAAGGTCTCTTCCCACCCTGATGAGTGTCTGGCCTTCACCGCTGAGCCACCTGGCACCAAGTGTCCCGTGTGGATACTGGTCTGAGGCTGGCCACATGGGTAATATTTGCTCTTGGGGAGAGTGGCTTGGGATGCTCCAAAGCAGCCAGGGATTGCTGAGGCTGCAGGGACATGTCCAGGCAAAGGCAGCCCGTGTGGCTCCCCCAGGATGTGGGGCAGGCTGCCAGCCAGCTGCCGTCCAGGGGGCCCGGGCTGGCGCCGGCCGCAGCCCTAATCCTCGGGCCGTGGCGCCAGGCAGGAGCAGCGGAATAGGCTGCGCAGCATCCGCAGCGCCCGCCCGAGGCGGGAGGGACGTTTCTTGCGGGGACTCAGCTGCTGCCTGAGGGCCTGGGCTCCCAGCTGGGGAGGCGAGGCACAGAGCGGCGCTTGGGGGCACGGCTCAGATGGCCCATGCTCAACCCAGGCCTCGCGAGGGGCAGGCACTGGGAGCCTGCCTCCTGCCAAACCTCCCAGCTCTCTGTCTTCTTCACGGAGCTCGAGGAGGCTCACTCCATCCCACTCGTCCTCCTCCTGCAGCAAGGGCTTGTCCCCAGTGGTCTGTTCCCAGCTGTCCTGCATCGGGTCTTGGTCACTGTCATTTTCCCAGCTGGACTGAACTGAAGGTCTCTTGCCATTCCCTTTGGAAACCTCCTGACCAATGGAGTCTTCCTCTTCAGAAACCTCCTGGCCAATGGACTCTTCCCAGTCAGACACTTCTTGGTAGCTACCGACATCTCCATGGGACAGCTCCTGCTCAATGCAGGCTTCCCCTTGCAATACATCCTGGTCGATCCTGGCTTCTTCCAGGGGCAGCTCCTGCTCAATGCAGGCTTCCCCTTGGGACCCTTCCTGGTCGATCCTGGCTGCTTCTAGGGACAGCTCCTGCTCAATGCAGGCTTCCCCTTGGAATACATCCTGGTCATTGCTGTCTTTTTCTAGGGATAGCTCCTGCTCAATGCAGGCTTCCCCTTGGGACCCTTCCTGGTGTCTGTTGGTTTCTCCTTGGGACAGCTCTGTGTTTTCCTCATCTTTGCACTGAGAAAGCTCGAGCTCCCCAGCCGAGTCCCTCTCCTCAGTCTCTTTCTCTGCCAGGACTGAGCCCCTGTCTGCCTCCTCCTGCTGCTCACTGAGGGCTTGGGCTCCCAGTGGGCTGGGCGAGGTGCTGGGGGTGCAGCAGGGGCTGTGCAGGCCAGAGATGGGGCTCTCTTGCTTTTCTTCTGGAGCTGCTGCTTCTAGTTCTGCAGCTGTGCTTTGCTCCAGGTCCCTCTGTTCCTCTGGCTGCTGGCCAGATGCCTGGGCCTCAAGCACAGCCTCTCGCACCACCTCATGGCTGATGTGCCACGCCAAGTCCAGCAGAGCCTGGCTGTAGCCTGGGGGGCTGCGTGGAGCAGGGACTGGGCTCTCTGGCGCTGCCGATGGCACCTCCTCCGTGAGGCCAGGAGAAGCTGGTGCCTTTTCCACCTCGGCAGGCAGAGGCTCGGGAGGCTCCTCCTCCTCCTCAGCAGCTCCAGCTGGAGCAGCAGCGGCTGCCAGCTCGTCCTCTGTGGGACTCCCTGGGGCAGGAGAGGCGCTGGGCAGCTCATGGGCTGCCTCTCCTGCCACCTGGGTGCCCACGCTGCTGGGAGAGGCGGGCCCCTCCTGGGCATCCTCATCCTTCTCTGGGTACAAGGGTTTGTCCCACATCTTGTCACTGACACCTTCTGCCCATTGGGGCAGCCCCTGGCTGCTGACACTTCCTTCCCATTGGGGCAGCTTTTGGTCACTCCTGTCTTTTTCCCACCGGGCTAGCTCCTGGACATTGTAGTCTTTTCCTTGTGATAGCTCCTTGTCCCTGTTGTCTCCCACCTGGGGCAACTCTGGCTGTCTCTTGTCTCCTTCCCATTGGGACATGTGCAGGTGGCCTTGCACATCTTCTTCCAAAGGAGACAGCTCCTGCTCTCCCTCCCCTTCCCACTGGGACAGCTCTTGGCACGTCAGGTCTTCTTCCCACTGGGACCATTCTTGGCATATCTCATCCTCTTCCTCCCATGGGTACAGCTCCTGGCCTGTCACGCTTTCTTTCCCGTAGTACAGCTCTTGCTGTGTGCCATCCCCCCACTGGACTTTCATACCTACCTCCCTCTGATGCAACTCTTGGTGTGTCACAACTCCCCATGGGGAAACTTCCTGGATCGTCACTTCTTGCCCTTGGTAAAACTCTTGGATTGTCACTTCTTCCCAGAGGCAAAGTTCTTGGCCACTAAGGCCTCCCCACTGGGAAAGCTCTTGATCCGAGTCGTATTCCCACTCTTCGTCCATGTTGACAAAGGCCCCCTCCTCCTCAGTGTCCGACAGGGGCAGGCCTGAGCTGCTGCCTGCCCCCAGCCACTGCCCACTGAGGGCCTGGTCTGGCAGCCAGCCGGGCAAGGGGCTGGGGGGCTGTGAGTTGGGGTTCACGTGGTCCTCCTTCACGTCTGACGTTGTCTGACGCACAGGAATCCCGGGAGCTGCTTCCTCCTGCGAGAGCGGCTCTGGCGGGACTGGGCTCCCCAGGGCTCTGCGCCCCTTGGATACCCCCTGGCAGGGCAGGGCGGGGCTCTACCGTGTCACAAGGGCCTCTGGGCACCACAATGTCCCACATCATCCAGGGCCCTGACACAAGGCGCCTGTGTCACAAAGGGCCACACCTGGCACCCCTTTGACAGCTGAAGCCACTGGAAGTGGCATGGAGCAGCCCCCAGGCTTGCGGGCTTCTAGACCCTTGTTATGATCCCGTCATTAAACTTGTCAGAAATGCTTTGGCCTGAATTAAGGTGCAAATGAGGCCATATGCCAAAGTCAGTAGTATGGGTTTTATTGAACAGTAAGTGAGAGAGAGAGAGAGAGAAAGAGAGAGAAAGAGAAAGAAATAGAAAAGAGGTGGGGGCAGACAAAGAGAGTGACAGAGACAGATTTAAAAACATCACCACTCTGAGGATGCCAATGGCATTCTGTTGATGCTCTCCATCAGGGCTTCTTGGCGGTAAGGGTTCCCTGGAAACATGGAGTTTGGGGGATTGACGTACGTTTGGGCCAGGTGGGAACGCCCAGGTACCTGCCCTGGTGGGGGGCAAGTTTGACACAGTCTCTTGCAACAGACTCTGGATCTGTTGTATCCCTTTGCATCGCGTGTGATGCTCTGCTGCAAGGCCTCAGCAATGAGTCTGGGGAGCGCTTTGGGGGTCTTTGATGGATTATGACACCTGCTCAGCTGCCCGTCATGTGCATTTCTCATGGATGTGGCCTTCCCAGGGTGGGGGGTTTTACAGCTGAGCCAGTTTGTGTGAGGGAGGATGGGTGTTCAGTGCCTCTGACCAGAGGTCACGCCACAGCCCCAAAACTCTCCTCCTCCCTTCTTGGTTGTGGGGGAGTGTTGGGGTTTTAGGAGCTCTGCTGGGTTTTTTTCTGTTACAGGAATTTTCCCCATATGTGTTGCTGGGGGGACAAATGGCTGCATATTTCATCAAACAAAAGAGCTGGCGATGGGGGTGGGGTGCATCTGGCTACTCTTTTGTTTTGCCTGGGTGTGTGGACAGTCGGTCCCCGGTGTTTGGACAGAGAGGGAGGCTGCTTTCTTCGGCTGCTTTTCCTTCTGCCAGAGAAACCCCGGGATCCAAAGCCCGCCTTCCCTGCCCCCACCATTGCTTTGAGCCTTCGCTACCTTGTAGCCCTGCTCATCCTGCCTGCCCAGACCTCCGGGGGGCTCCCACCGCAGCTCCGCGCTTTGGATACATCTCGCCTGCCACCCAGGATTTGTGCTCGTCCCTGCCGCTCCAGCCTGCCGCTCCAGCCTGCTGTTGCCCAGGGTCCGGCCGGACACCGGGATCGGCTGCCCAGGGCTTTGCGAAGCCTTTGTCCCATCCCTTCCCGGCATCCCAGGCCACCAGGGCCGCGTGCTCCCCGAGCTCGCTCCGGAGCGCCCCCTGCAGCCGCGGGGGAACCATCGCACCTGCCCTGCTCACCGGGAGCCGCCAGCGCCCCTGCCGGCTGCGAGCGGAACTGCACCCCAGGGGAAAGGGCCCGACAGCCCAGAGGGCTGGCACTGGGCTTGGGATTGTTTGCTGCTACTGCCAGAATTGTTGCTGTTTGCTTGACTGGTTATACACATAGAGATCTATCATAGTAAAGAACTGTTCTTCCTATTTTCCCACATCTTTGCCTAAAAGCCCCTTGATTTCAAAATTATAATAACTCGGAGGGAAGGGGGGGTTGCATCTGCCATTCCAAGGGAGGCTCCTGCCTTCCTTAGCAGACACCTGTCTTTCAAACCAAGACAGGGAGTGTGTGCAAACCTGGCCTCAGCAGATGAGCCTGTGGGCTATGGCCTCCCCAGGCTGAATCCAGCCCAAGCTGATTTTCAGGACAGCTTCTGCGTTTGGCTTTCTTGTGGGTACCTTCTCCTCCCTTAGTCTTGTTTCCTTGTTCCTAGACCAGAGGTAACTGAGCACTAATGTCGCCGTCATGCTATCTCAAGTTCTGTTAGGCAGCTTAAGTCCCAGCCCAAAGCTGCAGTCAGGTGAAGGAGAGGTGGGCTTGGGGAGTCTCAGCCTCTTTATACAGTTTTGCCATAATGGGCAAAACTCCTTTGTAACAATGTTTAAGTCCTTACCCATAACATTTCAGTCTCTGACAATCCTGATGTGCCCAGAGCCCCTGTGAGGCTTTGGACACAGTGCCACACGACACCTCAAGCCCCACACTGCACAGCCCTGCCTTTGGAGGGTGGGCTATGCAGGGCATGAAGACTTGGCCAGATGGAGGCAGCTGGGGAGCTGTGGTCAGTGGCTCCATGCCCAGGTGGAGGCTGGGGACGAGGAGCGTCCATCAGGGCTCTGGCCTTGGCCCTGGGGCTCTTGAATGGCTTCGCCAGTGACACAGAGAGTGCATGGAGCTCCCTCTCAGCACAGGGTTTGCAGGGCACAGGAAGCTGAGTGGGGCAGGGGCTGAGGAGAAGGACTTGGGGGTGCTGATGGAGGAGAAGCTCAGCGTGAGCCAACAATCTGTGCTGCCAGCCCAAAAAGCCACCCGTGGGCTGAGCTGCATGGAAAGGAGCAAAGAGCTGCAGGTCAAGGGAGGTAATTGTGGCCCTCTAGTCCATTGTTTGAAATCTCACCCGCACCACTACCTCTGTGTCTGGGGGCCCCAGGATAAGGGATGCGGGCCTGTTAGAGTGAGTTCAGAGGAGAGCGACTGAGGGTTCCTAAGAGCGTTGGAGAACCTCTGCTTTGAAGACAGGTTGGGAGTGTTAGCGTTGTTCAGCCTAGGGAAGAGAAGACCCCAGGGAAACCTTAGAACCCTTGCCAGTACCTAAGAGGGCCCCCTACAAGAATGATGGAGAGAGACTTTTCACAGGCATATGTAGTGATGATAGAAGAAAGGGCAGTGGCCTTTAACTGAAACAGATATGGATTAAATAGCAGGAAGACATTCTCTTCTGTGAGGCTGGTGAGGCATTGGCATAGGTCTCCCAGAGGCTTTGTGGATGCCCCCTCCCTGGAAGAGATACATTTGTGATACTGAAGTGAAACAATGAGATGAAGCCGAGTGATACTCATTTAATAACTGTTAGGATTGGATTAGGGAGAGATGCCTC
Source organism: Coloeus monedula (assembly GCF_965178545.1). Lineage (NCBI taxonomy): Eukaryota > Metazoa > Chordata > Aves > Passeriformes > Corvidae > Coloeus > Coloeus monedula. The sequence goes on from NW_028120473.1 coordinate 58,690, forward strand.
TGCCCAAATTAAGGTTCAAATGAGACCATATGATGACAACATACAGATTTTATTGAACGTGGATTTTATTTAACAAGAATTGTGAAGGAGAGAGATAGAAAGGTTTGAGGTCCTTCCCAAATTAAACCTTTCTGTGATGCTAGAGGATGTGTGGATGTGTATTTTAACTTGATATAATTGTTCTAATAATAATAATAATTTGTTACTCCTACTATTTAATCTTCTTCTTTAGCCTCTTCTTCTTCTTCTTCTGATCCCCATGCTTCTTCTCCTTCTTCTTAGTATTTACTTTTACTCCTCTTTCTTCTTCTACATCAACTTAGTCTTAGATTTATTCTTTTTACTTTGTCTTGTTTCTATTCTTATTCTTATTCTTATTCTTATTCTTATTCTTATTCTTATTCTTCTTATTCTCATTCTCATTCTCATTCTCATTCTTATTTTTTTAATTCTTATTTTTATTCTTATTCTTATGCTTTTTCCTATTCTTTTTCTTATTATTTTTTCTTTTCCTTTTTCCTATTCTTATTCTTATTCTTAATCCTATTCTTATTCTTGCTCTTATTCTCACTCTTATTCTCATTCTTCTTATTATTCTTTTTTTCTTGTTCTTATTCTTAAGTTTACTTCTTTTTCTTATTTACTACCAATATTTCTTCATTTTCTTCATCTTCTTTGTATTATTATTAGTCCTATTCCTATTATTTTTCTTTTTGTGGATTTTTTTTGTGTTTTGTGTTGGTTTTAGGGTTTTTTGGTTTGGTTTGGTTTGGTTTGGTTTGGTTTGGTTTTGCTTTTCACTACTGCCACTATTTCTTAAAGCCAACTTCCCTCTGTTTTGGAAGAATTGTTTGGTGAAGCCATGCAGTGGAGTCCTGGGAGCAATACCTCCTGTCTGCGCCCATTCCTCATGGATAAAATCCCAAAGGATCAGCACGTAGTCCTTTCAGGATGAGAGGAAATGGCCTTGGATTCCACCAGGGGAGGTACAGATTAAATATTCCAAACAACTTTTCCCTGACAGAGTGGTCAGGAATCGATTGCAAGAAGTTGCTCAGGGAGGTGGTAGAGTCACTGTCTCTGGAAGTGTTCAAGTCTTGTCTGGATGTGGCACTTGGGGACATGGTTTCAGGGTGATGATGGTGATGCCAGGGTGACGGTGGGACTGGATGACTTTCAAGGTCTCTTCCCACCCTGATGAGTGTCTGGCCTTCACCGCTGAGCCACCTGGCACCAAGTGTCCCGTGTGGATACTGGTCTGAGGCTGGCCACATGGGTAATATTTGCTCTTGGGGAGAGTGGCTTGGGATGCTCCAAAGCAGCCAGGGATTGCTGAGGCTGCAGGGACATGTCCAGGCAAAGGCAGCCCGTGTGGCTCCCCCAGGATGTGGGGCAGGCTGCCAGCCAGCTGCCGTCCAGGGGGCCCGGGCTGGCGCCGGCCGCAGCCCTAATCCTCGGGCCGTGGCGCCAGGCAGGAGCAGCGGAATAGGCCGCGCAGCATCCGCAGCGCCCGCCCGAGGCGGGAGGGACGTTTCTTGCGGGGACTCAGCTGCTGCCTGAGGGCCTGGGCTCCCAGCTGGGGAGGCGAGGCACAGAGCGGCGCTTGGGGGCACGGCTCAGATGGCCCATGCTCAACCCAGGCCTCGCGAGGGGCAGGCACTGGGAGCCTGCCTCCTGCCAAACCTCCCAGCTCTCTGTCTTCTTCACGGAGCTCGAGGAGGCTCACTCCATCCCACTCGTCCTCCTCCTGCAGCAAGGGCTTGTCCCCAGTGGTCTGTTCCCAGCTGTCCTGCATCGGGTCTTGGTCACTGTCATTTTCCCAGCTGGACTGAACTGAAGGTCTCTTGCCATTCCCTTTGGAAACCTCCTGACCAATGGAGTCTTCCTCTTCAGAAACCTCCTGGCCAATGGACTCTTCCCAGTCAGACACTTCTTGGTAGCTACCGACATCTCCATGGGACAGCTCCTGCTCAATGCAGGCTTCCCCTTGCAATACATCCTGGTCGATCCTGGCTTCTTCCAGGGGCAGCTCCTGCTCAATGCAGGCTTCCCCTTGGGACCCTTCCTGGTCGATCCTGGCTGCTTCTAGGGACAGCTCCTGCTCAATGCAGGCTTCCCCTTGGAATACATCCTGGTCATTGCTGTCTTTTTCTAGGGATAGCTCCTGCTCAATGCAGGCTTCCCCTTGGGACCCTTCCTGGTGTCTGTTGGTTTCTCCTTGGGACAGCTCTGTGTTTTCCTCATCTTTGCACTGAGAAAGCTCGAGCTCCCCAGCCGAGTCCCTCTCCTCAGTCTCTTTCTCTGCCAGGACTGAGCCCCTGTCTGCCTCCTCCTGCTGCTCACTGAGGGCTTGGGCTCCCAGTGGGCTGGGCGAGGTGCTGGGGGTGCAGCAGGGGCTGTGCAGGCCAGAGATGGGGCTCTCTTGCTTTTCTTCTGGAGCTGCTGCTTCTAGTTCTGCAGCTGTGCTTTGCTCCAGGTCCCTCTGTTCCTCTGGCTGCTGGCCAGATGCCTGGGCCTCAAGCACAGCCTCTCGCACCACCTCATGGCTGATGTGCCACGCCAAGTCCAGCAGAGCCTGGCTGTAGCCTGGGGGGCTGCGTGGAGCAGGGACTGGGCTCTCTGGCGCTGCCGATGGCACCTCCTCCGTGAGGCCAGGAGAAGCTGGTGCCTTTTCCACCTCGGCAGGCAGAGGCTCGGGAGGCTCCTCCTCCTCCTCAGCAGCTCCAGCTGGAGCAGCAGCGGCTGCCAGCTCGTCCTCTGTGGGACTCCCTGGGGCAGGAGAGGCGCTGGGCAGCTCATGGGCTGCCTCTCCTGCCACCTGGGTGCCCACGCTGCTGGGAGAGGCGGGCCCCTCCTGGGCATCCTCATCCTTCTCTGGGTACAAGGGTTTGTCCCACATCTTGTCACTGACACCTTCTGCCCATTGGGGCAGCCCCTGGCTGCTGACACTTCCTTCCCATTGGGGCAGCTTTTGGTCACTCCTGTCTTTTTCCCACCGGGCTAGCTCCTGGACATTGTAGTCTTTTCCTTGTGATAGCTCCTTGTCCCTGTTGTCTCCCACCTGGGGCAACTCTGGCTGTCTCTTGTCTCCTTCCCATTGGGACATGTGCAGGTGGCCTTGCACATCTTCTTCCAAAGGAGACAGCTCCTGCTCTCCCTCCCCTTCCCACTGGGACAGCTCTTGGCACGTCAGGTCTTCTTCCCACTGGGACCATTCTTGGCATATCTCATCCTCTTCCTCCCATGGGTACAGCTCCTGGCCTGTCACGCTTTCTTTCCCGTAGTACAGCTCTTGCTGTGTGCCATCCCCCCACTGGACTTTCATACCTACCTCCCTCTGATGCAACTCTTGGTGTGTCACAACTCCCCATGGGGAAACTTCCTGGATCGTCACTTCTTGCCCTTGGTAAAACTCTTGGATTGTCACTTCTTCCCAGAGGCAAAGTTCTTGGCCACTAAGGCCTCCCCACTGGGAAAGCTCTTGATCCGAGTCGTATTCCCACTCTTCGTCCATGTTGACAAAGGCCCCCTCCTCCTCAATGTCCGACAGGGGCAGGCCTGAGCTGCTGCCTGCCCCCAGCCACTGCCCACTGAGGGCCTGGTCTGGCAGCCAGCCGGGCAAGGGGCTGGGGGGCTGTGAGTTGGGGTTCACGTGGTCCTCCTTCACGTCTGACGTTGTCTGACGCACAGGAATCCCGGGAGCTGCTTCCTCCTGCGAGAGCGGCTCTGGCGGGACTGGGCTCCCCAGGGCTCTGCGCCCCTTGGATACCCCCTGGCAGGGCAGGGCGGGGCTCTACCGTGTCACAAGGGCCTCTGGGCACCACAATGTCCCACATCATCCAGGGCCCTGACACAAGGCGCCTGTGTCACAAAGGGCCACACCTGGCACCCCTTTGACAGCTGAAGCCACTGGAAGTGGCATGGAGCAGCCCCCAGGCTTGCGGGCTTCTAGACCCTTGTTATGATCCCGTCATTAAACTTGTCAGAAATGCTTTGGCCTGAATTAAGGTGCAAATGAGGCCATATGCCAAAGTCAGTAGTATGGGTTTTATTGAACAGTAAGTGAGAGAGAGAGAGAGAGAAAGAGAGAGAAAGAGAAAGAAATAGAAAAGAGGTGGGGGCAGACAAAGAGAGTGACAGAGACAGATTTAAAAACATCACCACTCTGAGGATGCCAATGGCATTCTGTTGATGCTCTCCATCAGGGCTTCTTGGCGGTAAGGGTTCCCTGGAAACATGGAGTTTGGGGGATTGACGTACGTTTGGGCCAGGTGGGAACGCCCAGGTACCTGCCCTGGTGGGGGGCAAGTTTGACACAGTCTCTTGCAACAGACTCTGGATCTGTTGTATCCCTTTGCATCGCGTGTGATGCTCTGCTGCAAGGCCTCAGCAATGAGTCTGGGGAGCGCTTTGGGGGTCTTTGATGGATTATGACACCTGCTCAGCTGCCCGTCATGTGCATTTCTCATGGATGTGGCCTTCCCAGGGTGGGGGGTTTTACAGCTGAGCCAGTTTGTGTGAGGGAGGATGGGTGTTCAGTGCCTCTGACCAGAGGTCACGCCACAGCCCCAAAACTCTCCTCCTCCCTTCTTGGTTGTGGGGGAGTGTTGGGGTTTTAGGAGCTCTGCTGGGTTTTTTTCTGTTACAGGAATTTTCCCCATATGTGTTGCTGGGGGGACAAATGGCTGCATATTTCATCAAACAAAAGAGCTGGCGATGGGGGTGGGGTGCATCTGGCTACTCTTTTGTTTTGCCTGGGTGTGTGGACAGTCGGTCCCCGGTGTTTGGACAGAGAGGGAGGCTGCTTTCTTCGGCTGCTTTTCCTTCTGCCAGAGAAACCCCGGGATCCAAAGCCCGCCTTCCCTGCCCCCACCATTGCTTTGAGCCTTCGCTACCTTGTAGCCCTGCTCATGCTGCCTGCCCAGACCTCCGGGGGGCTCCCACCGCAGCTCCGCGCTTTGGATACATCTCGCCTGCCACCCAGGATTTGTGCTCGTCCCTGCCGCTCCAGCCTGCCGCTCCAGCCTGCTGTTGCCCAGGGTCCGGCCGGACACCGGGATCGGCTGCCCAGGGCTTTGCGAAGCCTTTGTCCCATCCCTTCCCGGCATCCCAGGCCACCAGGGCCGCGTGCTCCCCGAGCTCGCTCCGGAGCGCCCCCTGCAGCCGCGGGGGAACCATCGCACCTGCCCTGCTCACCGGGAGCCGCCAGCGCCCCTGCCGGCTGCGAGCGGAACTGCACCCCAGGGGAAAGGGCCCGACAGCCCAGAGGGCTGGCACTGGGCTTGGGATTGTTTGCTGCTACTGCCAGAATTGTTGCTGTTTGCTTGACTGGTTATACACATAGAGATCTATCATAGTAAAGAACTGTTCTTCCTATTTTCCCACATCTTTGCCTAAAAGCCCCTTGATTTCAAAATTATAATAACTCGGAGGGAAGGGGGGGTTGCATCTGCCATTCCAAGGGAGGCTCCTGCCTTCCTTAGCAGACACCTGTCTTTCAAACCAAGACAGGGAGTGTGTGCAAACCTGGCCTCAGCAGATGAGCCTGTGGGCTATGGCCTCCCCAGGCTGAATCCAGCCCAAGCTGATTTTCAGGACAGCTTCTGCGTTTGGCTTTCTTGTGGCTACCTTCTCCTCCCTTAGTCTTGTTTCCTTGTTCCTAGACCAGAGGTAACTGAGCACTAATGTCGCCGTCATGCTATCTCAAGTTCTGTTAGGCAGCTTAAGTCCCAGCCCAAAGCTGCAGTCAGGTGAAGGAGAGGTGGGCTTGGGGAGTCTCAGCCTCTTTATACAGTTTTGCCATAATGGGCAAAACTCCTTTGTAACAATGTTTAAGTCCTTACCCATAACATTTCAGTCTCTGACAATCCTGATGTGCCCAGAGCCCCTGTGAGGCTTTGGACACAGTGCCACACGACACCTCAAGCCCCACACTGCACAGCCCTGCCTTTGGAGGGTGGGCTATGCAGGGCATGAAGACTTGGCCAGATGGAGGCAGCTGGGGAGCTGTGGTCAGTGGCTCCATGCCCAGGTGGAGGCTGGGGACGAGGAGCGTCCATCAGGGCTCTGGCCTTGGCCCTGGGGCTCTTGAATGGCTTCGCCAGTGACACAGAGAGTGCATGGAGCTCCCTCTCAGCACAGGGTTTGCAGGGCACAGGAAGCTGAGTGGGGCAGGGGCTGAGGAGAAGGACTTGGGGGTGCTGATGGAGGAGAAGCTCAGCGTGAGCCAACAATCTGTGCTGCCAGCCCAAAAAGCCACCCGTGGGCTGAGCTGCATGGAAAGGAGCAAAGAGCTGCAGGTCAAGGGAGGTAATTGTGGCCCTCTAGTCCATTGTTTGAAATCTCACCCGCACCACTACCTCTGTGTCTGGGGGCCCCAGGATAAGGGATGCGGGCCTGTTAGAGTGAGTTCAGAGGAGAGCGACTGAGGGTTCCTAAGAGCGTTGGAGAACCTCTGCTTTGAAGACAGGTTGGGAGTGTTAGCGTTGTTCAGCCTAGGGAAGAGAAGACCCCAGGGAAACCTTAGAACCCTTGCCAGTACCTAAGAGGGCCCCCTACAAGAATGATGGAGAGAGACTTTTCACAGGCATATGTAGTGATGATAGAAGAAAGGGCAGTGGCCTTTAACTGAAACAGATATGGATTAAATAGCAGGAAGACATTCTCTTCTGTGAGGCTGGTGAGGCATTGGCATAGGTCTCCCAGAGGCTTTGTGGATGCCCCCTCCCTGGAAGAGATACATTTGTGATACTGAAGTGAAACAATGAGATGAAGCCGAGTGATACTCATTTAATAACTGTTAGGATTGGATTAGGGAGAGATGCCTCTGCCCAAATTAAGGTTCAAATGAGACCATATGATGACAACATACAGATTTTATTGAACGTGGATTTTATTTAACAAGAATTGTGAAGGAGAGAGATAGAAAGGTTTGAGGTCCTTCCCAAATTAAACCTTTCTGTGATGCTAGAGGATGTGTGGATGTGTATTTTAACTTGATATAATTGTTCTAATAATAATAATAATTTGTTACTCCTACTATTTAATCTTCTTCTTTAGCCTCTTCTTCTTCTTCTTCTGATCCCCATGCTTCTTCTCCTTCTTCTTAGTATTTACTTTTACTCCTCTTTCTTCTTCTACATCAACTTAGTCTTAGATTTATTCTTTTTACTTTGTCTTGTTTCTATTCTTATTCTTATTCTTATTCTTATTCTTATTCTTCTTATTCTCATTCTCATTCTCATTCTCATTCTTATTTTTTTAATTCTTATTTTTATTCTTATTCTTATGCTTTTTCCTATTCTTTTTCTTATTATTTTTTCTTTTCCTTTTTCCTATTCTTATTCTTATTCTTAATCCTATTCTTATTCTTGCTCTTATTCTCACTCTTATTCTCATTCTTCTTATTATTCTTTTTTTCTTGTTCTTATTCTTAAGTTTACTTCTTTTTCTTATTTACTACCACTATTTCTTCATTTTCTTCATCTTCTTTGTATTATTATTAGTCCTATTCCTATTATTTTTCTTTTTGTGGATTTTTTTTGTGTTTTGTGTTGGTTTTGGGTTTTTTGGTTTGGTTTGGTTTGGTTTGGTTTGGTTTGGTTTTGCTTTTCACTACTGCCACTATTTCTTAAAGCCAACTTCCCTCTGTTTTGGAAGAATTGTTTGGTGAAGCCATGCAGTGGAGTCCTGGGAGCAATACCTCCTGTCTGCGCCCATTCCTCATGGATAAAATCCCAAAGGATCAGCACGTAGTCCTTTCAGGATGAGAGGAAATGGCCTTGGATTCCACCAGGGGAGGTACAGATTAAATATTCCAAACAACTTTTCCCTGACAGAGTGGTCAGGAATCGATTGCAAGAAGTTGCTCAGGGAGGTGGTAGAGTCACTGTCTCTGGAAGTGTTCAAGTCTTGTCTGGATGTGGCACTTGGGGACATGGTTTCAGGGTGATGATGGTGATGCCAGGGTGACGGTGGGACTGGATGACTTTCAAGGTCTCTTCCCACCCTGATGAGTGTCTGGCCTTCACCGCTGAGCCACCTGGCACCAAGTGTCCCGTGTGGATACTGGTCTGAGGCTGGCCACATGGGTAATATTTGCTCTTGGGGAGAGTGGCTTGGGATGCTCCAAAGCAGCCAGGGATTGCTGAGGCTGCAGGGACATGTCCAGGCAAAGGCAGCCCGTGTGGCTCCCCCAGGATGTGGGGCAGGCTGCCAGCCAGCTGCCGTCCAGGGGGCCCGGGCTGGCGCCGGCCGCAGCCCTAATCCTCGGGCCGTGGCGCCAGGCAGGAGCAGCGGAATAGGCTGCGCAGCATCCGCAGCGCCCGCCCGAGGCGGGAGGGACGTTTCTTGCGGGGACTCAGCTGCTGCCTGAGGGCCTGGGCTCCCAGCTGGGGAGGCGAGGCACAGAGCGGCGCTTGGGGGCACGGCTCAGATGGCCCATGCTCAACCCAGGCCTCGCGAGGGGCAGGCACTGGGAGCCTGCCTCCTGCCAAACCTCCCAGCTCTCTGTCTTCTTCACGGAGCTCGAGGAGGCTCACTCCATCCCACTCGTCCTCCTCCTGCAGCAAGGGCTTGTCCCCAGTGGTCTGTTCCCAGCTGTCCTGCATCGGGTCTTGGTCACTGTCATTTTCCCAACTGGACTGAACTGAAGGTCTCTTGCCATTCCCTTTGGAAACCTCCTGACCAATGGAGTCTTCCTCTTCAGAAACCTCCTGGCCAATGGACTCTTCCCAGTCAGACACTTCTTGGTAGCTACCGACATCTCCATGGGACAGCTCCTGCTCAATGCAGGCTTCCCCTTGCAATACATCCTGGTCGATCCTGGCTTCTTCCAGGGGCAGCTCCTGCTCAATGCAGGCTTCCCCTTGCAATACATCCTGGTCGATCCTGGCTTCTTCCAGGGGCAGCTCCTGCTCAATGCAGGCTTCCCCTTGGGACCCTTCCTGGTCGATCCTGGCTGCTTCTAGGGACAGCTCCTGCTCAATGCAGGCTTCCCCTTGGAATACATCCTGGTCATTGCTGTCTTTTTCTAGGGATAGCTCCTGCTCAATGCAGGCTTCCCCTTGGGACCCTTCCTGGTGTCTGTTGGTTTCTCCTTGGGACAGCTCTGTGTTTTCCTCATCTTTGCACTGAGAAAGCTCGAGCTCCCCAGCCGAGTCCCTCTCCTCAGTCTCTTTCTCTGCCAGGACTGAGCCCCTGTCTGCCTCCTCCTGCTGCTCACTGAGGGCTTGGGCTCCCAGTGGGCTGGGCGAGGTGCTGGGGGTGCAGCAGGGGCTGTGCAGGCCAGAGATGGGGCTCTCTTGCTTTTCTTCTGGAGCTGCTGCTTCTAGTTCTGCAGCTGTGCTTTGCTCCAGGTCCCTCTGTTCCTCTGGCTGCTGGCCAGATGCCTGGGCCTCAAGCACAGCCTCTCGCACCACCTCATGGCTGATGTGCCACGCCAAGTCCAGCAGAGCCTGGCTGTAGCCTGGGGGGCTGCGTGGAGCAGGGACTGGGCTCTCTGGCGCTGCCGATGGCACCTCCTCCGTGAGGCCAGGAGAAGCTGGTGCCTTTTCCACCTCGGCAGGCAGAGGCTCGGGAGGCTCCTCCTCCTCCTCAGCAGCTCCAGCTGGAGCAGCAGCGGCTGCCAGCTCGTCCTCTGTGGGACTCCCTGGGGCAGGAGAGGCGCTGGGCAGCTCATGGGCTGCCTCTCCTGCCACCTGGGTGCCCACGCTGCTGGGAGAGGCGGGCCCCTCCTGGGCATCCTCATCCTTCTCTGGGTACAAGGGTTTGTCCCACATCTTGTCACTGACACCTTCTGCCCATTGGGGCAGCCCCTGGCTGCTGACACTTCCTTCCCATTGGGGCAGCTTTTGGTCACTCCTGTCTTTTTCCCACCGGGCTAGCTCCTGGACATTGTAGTCTTTTCCTTGTGATAGCTCCTTGTCCCTGTTGTCTCCCACCTGGGGCAACTCTGGCTGTCTCTTGTCTCCTTCCCATTGGGACATGTGCAGGTGGCCTTGCACATCTTCTTCCAAAGGAGACAGCTCCTGCTCTCCCTCCCCTTCCCACTGGGACAGCTCTTGGCACGTCAGGTCTTCTTCCCACTGGGACCATTCTTGGCATATCTCATCCTCTTCCTCCCATGGGTACAGCTCCTGGCCTGTCACGCTTTCTTTCCCGTAGTACAGCTCTTGCTGTGTGCCATCCCCCCACTGGACTTTCATACCTACCTCCCTCTGATGCAACTCTTGGTGTGTCACAACTCCCCATGGGGAAACTTCCTGGATCGTCACTTCTTGCCCTTGGTAAAACTCTTGGATTGTCACTTCTTCCCAGAGGCAAAGTTCTTGGCCACTAAGGCCTCCCCACTGGGAAAGCTCTTGATCCGAGTCGTATTCCCACTCTTCGTCCATGTTGACAAAGGCCCCCTCCTCCTCAGTGTCCGACAGGGGCAGGCCTGAGCTGCTGCCTGCCCCCAGCCACTGCCCACTGAGGGCCTGGTCTGGCAGCCAGCCGGGCAAGGGGCTGGGGGGCTGTGAGTTGGGGTTCACGTGGTCCTCCTTCACGTCTGACGTTGTCTGACGCACAGGAATCCCGGGAGCTGCTTCCTCCTGCGAGAGCGGCTCTGGCGGGACTGGGCTCCCCAGGGCTCTGCGCCCCTTGGATACCCCCTGGCAGGGCAGGGCGGGGCTCTACCGTGTCACAAGGGCCTCTGGGCACCACAATGTCCCACATCATCCAGGGCCCTGACACAAGGCGCCTGTGTCACAAAGGGCCACACCTGGCACCCCTTTGACAGCTGAAGCCACTGGAAGTGGCATGGAGCAGCCCCCAGGCTTGCGGGCTTCTAGACCCTTGTTATGATCCCGTCATTAAACTTGTCAGAAATGCTTTGGCCTGAATTAAGGTGCAAATGAGGCCATATGCCAAAGTCAGTAGTATGGGTTTTATTGAACAGTAAGTGAGAGAGAGAGAGAGAGAAAGAGAGAGAAAGAGAAAGAAATAGAAAAGAGGTGGGGGCAGACAAAGAGAGTGACAGAGACAGATTTAAAAACATCACCACTCTGAGGATGCCAATGGCATTCTGTTGATGCTCTCCATCAGGGCTTCTTGGCGGTAAGGGTTCCCTGGAAACATGGAGTTTGGGGGATTGACGTACGTTTGGGCCAGGTGGGAACGCCCAGGTACCTGCCCTGGTGGGGGGCAAGTTTGACACAGTCTCTTGCAACAGACTCTGGATCTGTTGTATCCCTTTGCATCGCGTGTGATGCTCTGCTGCAAGGCCTCAGCAATGAGTCTGGGGAGCGCTTTGGGGGTCTTTGATGGATTATGACACCTGCTCAGCTGCCCGTCATGTGCATTTCTCATGGATGTGGCCTTCCCAGGGTGGGGGGTTTTACAGCTGAGCCAGTTTGTGTGAGGGAGGATGGGTGTTCAGTGCCTCTGACCAGAGGTCACGCCACAGCCCCAAAACTCTCCTCCTCCCTTCTTGGTTGTGGGGGAGTGTTGGGGTTTTAGGAGCTCTGCTGGGTTTTTTTCTGTTACAGGAATTTTCCCCATATGTGTTGCTGGGGGGACAAATGGCTGCATATTTCATCAAACAAAAGAGCTGGCGATGGGGGTGGGGTGCATCTGGCTACTCTTTTGTTTTGCCTGGGTGTGTGGACAGTCGGTCCCCGGTGTTTGGACAGAGAGGGAGGCTGCTTTCTTCGGCTGCTTTTCCTTCTGCCAGAGAAACCCCGGGATCCAAAGCCCGCCTTCCCTGCCCCCACCATTGCTTTGAGCCTTCGCTACCTTGTAGCCCTGCTCATCCTGCCTGCCCAGACCTCCGGGGGGCTCCCACCGCAGCTCCGCGCTTTGGATACATCTCGCCTGCCACCCAGGATTTGTGCTCGTCCCTGCCGCTCCAGCCTGCCGCTCCAGCCTGCTGTTGCCCAGGGTCCGGCCGGACACCGGGATCGGCTGCCCAGGGCTTTGCGAAGCCTTTGTCCCATCCCTTCCCGGCATCCCAGGCCACCAGGGCCGCGTGCTCCCCGAGCTCGCTCCGGAGCGCCCCCTGCAGCCGCGGGGGAACCATCGCACCTGCCCTGCTCACCGGGAGCCGCCAGCGCCCCTGCCGGCTGCAAGCGGAACTGCACCCCAGGGGAAAGGGCCCGACAGCCCAGAGGGCTGGCACTGGGCTTGGGATTGTTTGCTGCTACTGCCAGAATTGTTGCTGTTTGCTTGACTGGTTATACACATAGAGATCTATCATAGTAAAGAACTGTTCTTCCTATTTTCCCACATCTTTGCCTAAAAGCCCCTTGATTTCAAAATTATAATAACTCGGAGGGAAGGGGGGGTTGCATCTGCCATTCCAAGGGAGGCTCCTGCCTTCCTTAGCAGACACCTGTCTTTCAAACCAAGACAGGGAGTGTGTGCAAACCTGGCCTCAGCAGATGAGCCTGTGGGCTATGGCCTCCCCAGGCTGAATCCAGCCCAAGCTGATTTTCAGGACAGCTTCTGCGTTTGGCTTTCTTGTGGGTACCTTCTCCTCCCTTAGTCTTGTTTCCTTGTTCCTAGACCAGAGGTAACTGAGCACTAATGTCGCCGTCATGCTATCTCAAGTTCTGTTAGGCAGCTTAAGTCCCAGCCCAAAGCTGCAGTCAGGTGAAGGAGAGGTGGGCTTGGGGAGTCTCAGCCTCTTTATACAGTTTTGCCATAATGGGCAAAACTCCTTTGTAACAATGTTTAAGTCCTTACCCATAACATTTCAGTCTCTGACAATCCTGATGTGCCCAGAGCCCCTGTGAGGCTTTGGACACAGTGCCACACGACACCTCAAGCCCCACACTGCACAGCCCTGCCTTTGGAGGGTGGGCTATGCAGGGCATGAAGACTTGGCCAGATGGAGGCAGCTGGGGAGCTGTGGTCAGTGGCTCCATGCCCAGGTGGAGGCTGGGGACGAGGAGCGTCCATCAGGGCTCTGGCCTTGGCCCTGGGGCTCTTGAATGGCTTCGCCAGTGACACAGAGAGTGCATGGAGCTCCCTCTCAGCACAGGGTTTGCAGGGCACAGGAAGCTGAGTGGGGCAGGGGCTGAGGAGAAGGACTTGGGGGTGCTGATGGAGGAGAAGCTCAGCGTGAGCCAACAATCTGTGCTGCCAGCCCAAAAAGCCACCCGTGGGCTGAGCTGCATGGAAAGGAGCAAAGAGCTGCAGGTCAAGGGAGGTAATTGTGGCCCTCTAGTCCATTGTTTGAAATCTCACCCGCACCACTACCTCTGTGTCTGGGGGCCCCAGGATAAGGGATGCGGGCCTGTTAGAGTGAGTTCAGAGGAGAGCGACTGAGGGTTCCTAAGAGCGTTGGAGAACCTCTGCTTTGAAGACAGGTTGGGAGTGTTAGCGTTGTTCAGCCTAGGGAAGAGAAGACCCCAGGGAAACCTTAGAACCCTTGCCAGTACCTAAGAGGGCCCCCTACAAGAATGATGGAGAGAGACTTTTCACAGGCATATGTAGTGATGATAGAAGAAAGGGCAGTGGCCTTTAACTGAAACAGATATGGATTAAATAGCAGGAAGACATTCTCTTCTGTGAGGCTGGTGAGGCATTGGCATAGGTCTCCCAGAGGCTTTGTGGATGCCCCCTCCCTGGAAGAGATACATTTGTGATACTGAAGTGAAACAATGAGATGAAGCCGAGTGATACTCATTTAATAACTGTTAGGATTGGATTAGGGAGAGATGCCTCTGCCCAAATTAAGGTTCAAATGAGACCATATGATGACAACATACAGATTTTATTGAACGTGGATTTTATTTAACAAGAATTGTGAAGGAGAGAGATAGAAAGGTTTGAGGTCCTTCCCAAATTAAACCTTTCTGTGATGCTAGAGGATGTGTGGATGTGTATTTTAACTTGATATAATTGTTCTAATAATAATAATAATTTGTTACTCCTACTATTTAATCTTCTTCTTTAGCCTCTTCTTCTTCTTCTTCTGATCCCCATGCTTCTTCTCCTTCTTCTTAGTATTTACTTTTACTCCTCTTTCTTCTTCTACATCAACTTAGTCTTAGATTTATTCTTTTTACTTTGTCTTGTTTCTATTCTTATTCTTATTCTTATTCTTATTCTTATTCTTATTCTTCTTATTCTCATTCTCATTCTCATTCTCATTCTTATTTTTTTAATTCTTATTTTTATTCTTATTCTTATGCTTTTTCCTATTCTTTTTCTTATTATTTTTTCTTTTCCTTTTTCCTATTCTTATTCTTATTCTTAATCCTATTCTTATTCTTGCTCTTATTCTCACTCTTATTCTCATTCTTCTTATTATTCTTTTTTTCTTGTTCTTATTCTTAAGTTTACTTCTTTTTCTTATTTACTACCACTATTTCTTCATTTTCTTCATCTTCTTTGTATTATTATTAGTCCTATTCCTATTATTTTTCTTTTTGTGGATTTTTTTTGTGTTTTGTGTTGGTTTTGGGTTTTTTGGTTTGGTTTGGTTTGGTTTGGTTTGGTTTGGTTTTGCTTTTCACTACTGCCACTATTTCTTAAAGCCAACTTCCCTCTGTTTTGGAAGAATTGTTTGGTGAAGCCATGCAGTGGAGTCCTGGGAGCAATACCTCCTGTCTGCGCCCATTCCTCATGGATAAAATCCCAAAGGATCAGCACGTAGTCCTTTCAGGATGAGAGGAAATGGCCTTGGATTCCACCAGGGGAGGTACAGATTAAATATTCCAAACAACTTTTCCCTGACAGAGTGGTCAGGAATCGATTGCAAGAAGTTGCTCAGGGAGGTGGTAGAGTCACTGTCTCTGGAAGTGTTCAAGTCTTGTCTGGATGTGGCACTTGGGGACATGGTTTCAGGGTGATGATGGTGATGCCAGGGTGACGGTGGGACTGGATGACTTTCAAGGTCTCTTCCCACCCTGATGAGTCTCTGGCCTTCACCGCTGAGCCACCTGGCACCAAGTGTCCCGTGTGGATACTGGTCTGAGGCTGGCCACATGGGTAATATTTGCTCTTGAGGAGAGTGGCTTGGGATGCTCCAAAGCAGCCAGGGATTGCTGAGGCTGCAGGGACATGTCCAGGCAAAGGCAGCCCGTGTGGCTCCCCCAGGATGTGGGGCAGGCTGCCAGCCAGCTGCCGTCCAGGGGGCCCGGGCTGGCGCCGGCCGCAGCCCTAATCCTCGGGCCGTGGCGCCAGGCAGGAGCAGCGGAATAGGCTGCGCAGCATCCGCAGCGCCCGCCCGAGGCGGGAGGGACGTTTCTTGCGGGGACTCAGCTGCTGCCTGAGGGCCTGGGCTCCCAGCTGGGGAGGCGAGGCACAGAGCGGCGCTTGGGGGCACGGCTCAGATGGCCCATGCTCAACCCAGGCCTCGCGAGGGGCAGGCACTGGGAGCCTGCCTCCTGCCAAACCTCCCAGCTCTCTGTCTTCTTCACGGAGCTCGAGGAGGCTCACTCCATCCCACTCGTCCTCCTCCTGCAGCAAGGGCTTGTCCCCAGTGTTCTGTTCCCAGCTGTCCTGCATCGGGTCTTGGTCACTGTCATTTTCCCAGCTGGACTGAACTGAAGGTCTCTTGCCATTCCCTTTGGAAACCTCCTGACCAATGGAGTCTTCCTCTTCAGAAACCTCCTGGCCAATGGACTCTTCCCAGTCAGACACTTCTTGGTAGCTACCGACATCTCCATGGGACAGCTCCTGCTCAATGCAGGCTTCCCCTTGCAATACATCCTGGTCGATCCTGGCTTCTTCCAGGGGCAGCTCCTGCTCAATGCAGGCTTCCCCTTGGGACCCTTCCTGGTGTCTGTTGGTTTCTCCTTGGGACAGCTCTGTGTTTTCCTCATCTTTGCACTGAGAAAGCTCGAGCTCCCCAGCCGAGTCCCTCTCCTCAGTCTCTTTCTCTGCCAGGACTGAGCCCCTGTCTGCCTCCTCCTGCTGCTCACTGAGGGCTTGGGCTCCCAGTGGGCTGGGCGAGGTGCTGGGGGTGCAGCAGGGGCTGTGCAGGCCAGAGATGGGGCTCTCTTGCTTTTCTTCTGGAGCTGCTGCTTCTAGTTCTGCAGCTGTGCTTTGCTCCAGGTCCCTCTGTTCCTCTGGCTGCTGGCCAGATGCCTGGGCCTCAAGCACAGCCTCTCGCACCACCTCATGGCTGATGTGCCACGCCAAGTCCAGCAGAGCCTGGCTGTAGCCTGGGGGGCTGCGTGGAGCAGGGACTGGGCTCTCTGGCGCTGCCGATGGCACCTCCTCCGTGAGGCCAGGAGAAGCTGGTGCCTTTTCCACCTCGGCAGGCAGAGGCTCGGGAGGCTCCTCCTCCTCCTCAGCAGCTCCAGCTGGAGCAGCAGCGGCTGCCAGCTCGTCCTCTGTGGGACTCCCTGGGGCAGGAGAGGCGCTGGGCAGCTCATGGGCTGCCTCTCCTGCCACCTGGGTGCCCACGCTGCTGGGAGAGGCGGGCCCCTCCTGGGCATCCTCATCCTTCTCTGGGTACAAGGGTTTGTCCCACATCTTGTCACTGACACCTTCTGCCCATTGGGGCAGCCCCTGGCTGCTGACACTTCCTTCCCATTGGGGCAGCTTTTGGTCACTCCTGTCTTTTTCCCACCGGGCTAGCTCCTGGACATTGTAGTCTTTTCCTTGTGATAGCTCCTTGTCCCTGTTGTCTCCCACCTGGGGCAACTCTGGCTGTCTCTTGTCTCCTTCCCATTGGGACATGTGCAGGTGGCCTTGCACATCTTCTTCCAAAGGAGACAGCTCCTGCTCTCCCTCCCCTTCCCACTGGGACAGCTCTTGGCACGTCAGGTCTTCTTCCCACTGGGACCATTCTTGGCATATCTCATCCTCTTCCTCCCATGGGTACAGCTCCTGGCCTGTCACGCTTTCTTTCCCGTAGTACAGCTCTTGCTGTGTGCCATCCCCCCACTGGACTTTCATACCTACCTCCCTCTGATGCAACTCTTGGTGTGTCACAACTCCCCATGGGGAAACTTCCTGGATCGTCACTTCTTGCCCTTGGTAAAACTCTTGGATTGTCACTTCTTCCCAGAGGCAAAGTTCTTGGCCACTAAGGCCTCCCCACTGGGAAAGCTCTTGATCCGAGTCGTATTCCCACTCTTCGTCCATGTTGACAAAGGCCCCCTCCTCCTCAGTGTCCGACAGGGGCAGGCCTGAGCTGCTGCCTGCCCCCAGCCACTGCCCACTGAGGGCCTGGTCTGGCAGCCAGCCGGGCAAGGGGCTGGGGGGCTGTGAGTTGGGGTTCACGTGGTCCTCCTTCACGTCTGACGCTGTCTGACGCACAGGAATCCCGGGAGCTGCTTCCTCCTGCGAGAGCGGCTCTGGCGGGACTGGGCTCCCCAGGGCTCTGCGCCCCTTGGATACCCCCTGGCAGGGCAGGGCGGGGCTCTACCATGTCACAAGGGCCTCTGGGCACCACAATGTCCCACATCATCCAGGGCCCTGACACAAGGAGCCTGTGTCACAAAGGGCCACACCTGGCACCCCTTTGACAGCTGAAGCCACTGGAAGTGGCATGGAGCAGCCCCCAGGCTTGCGGGCTTCTAGACCCTTGTTATGATCCCGTCATTAAACTTGTCAGAAATGCTTTGGCCTGAATTAAGGTGCAAATGAGGCCATATGCCAAAGTCAGTAGTATGGGTTTTATTGAACAGTAAGTGAGAGAGAGAGAGAGAGAAAGAGAGAGAAAGAGAAAGAAATAGAAATAGAAAAGAGGTGGGGGCAGACAAAGAGAGTGACAGAGACAGATTTAAAAACATCACCACTCTGAGGATGCCAATGGCATTCTGTTGATGCTCTCCATCAGGGCTTCTTGGCAGTAAGGGTTCCCTGGAAACATGGAGTTTGGGGGATTGACGTACGTTTGGGCCAGGTGGGAACGCCCAGGTACCTGCCCTGGTGGGGGGCAAGTTTGACACAGTCTCTTGCAACAGACTCTGGATCTGTTGTATCCCTTTGCATGGCGTGTGATGCTCTGCTGCAAGGCCTCAGCAATGAGTCTGGGGAGCGCTTTGGGGGTCTTTGATGGATTATGACACCTGCTCAGCTGCCCGTCATGTGAATTTCTCATGGATGTGGCCTTCCCAGGGTGGGGGGTTTTACAGCTGAGCCAGTTTGTGTGAGGGAGGATGGGCGTTCAGTGCCTCTGACCAGAGGTCACGCCACAGCCCCAAAACTCTCCTCCTCCCTTCTTGGTTGTGGGGGAGTGTTGGGGTTTTAGGAGCTCTGCTGGGTTTTTTTCTGTTACAGGAATTTTCCCCATATGTGTTGCTGGGGGGACAAATGGCTGCATATTTCATCAAACAAAAGAGCTGGCGATGGGGGTGGGGTGCATCTGGCTACTCTTTTGTTTTGCCTGGGTGTGTGGACAGTCGGTGCCCGGCGTTTGGACAGAGAGGGAGGCTGCTTTCTTCGGCTGCTTTTCCTTCTGCCAGAGAAACCCCGGGATCCAAAGCCCGCCTTCCCTGCCCCCACCATTGCTTTGAGCCTTCGCTACCTTGTAGCCCTGCTCATCCTGCCTGCCCAGACCTCCGGGGGGCTCCCACCGCAGCTCCGCGCTTTGGATACATCTCGCCTGCCACCCAGGATTTGTGCTCGTCCCTGCCGCTCCAGCCTGCCGCTCCAGCCTGCTGTTGCCCAGGGTCCGGCCGGACACCGGGATCGGCTGCCCAGGGCTTTGCGAAGCCTTTGTCCCATCCCTTCCCGGCATCCCAGGCCACCAGGGCCGCGTGCTCCCCGAGCTCGCTCCGGAGCGCCCCCTGCAGCCGCGGGGGAACCATCGCACCTGCCCTGCTCACCGGGAGCCGCCAGCGCCCCTGCCGGCTGCGAGCGGAACTGCACCCCAGGGGAAAGGGCCCGACAGCCCAGAGGGCTGGCACTGGGCTTGGGATTGTTTGCTGCTACTGCCAGAATTGTTGCTGTTTGCTTGACTGGTTATACACATAGAGATCTATCATAGTAAAGAACTGTTATTCCTATTTTCCCACATCTTTGCCTAAAAGCCCCTTGATTTTCAAAATTATAATAACTCAGAGGGAAAGGGGTTATATCTGGCACTTCAAGGGAGGCTTCTGCCTTCCTTAGCAGACACCTGTCTTTCAAAACCGAG
>NW_028120472.1:0-77663 GCF_965178545.1 Coloeus monedula
AGCCGTCTGCTTCTCGCCCAGAAAGCTCTGCCGGCGCAGGGGGCGCACCAGAGCACTGCTTCTGCCGAAACACGCCTGGCCCATACACAGTCCCCTCTCAGGGCTACGTGGCGGCACACTCTGCCTCTCCTGTGCTCCGCATCGGAACACGAAGCTCCTCGGCTACGTCTCGCACGGAGAAGTGTGCCAGAAGCACACGCTTGCCGGCGCTGGCCCCTGCAACTCGGAGAAACTTGTCTTTGCACCGCATTGCCGGGCAGTCCCCTTTTACAGCCTGCACAACGCCCTCAGGTCGCGGTGCTCTTTGCACGGTTCTGGGCGGCTCCAAGTACCCCCGCGCCCATGACAGGCTCGTAAAGAGCAAAGAGGCGAGTAGTGGTCTCGCCCAGAAACAGGGACCGGCACAAAAGCATGATCTCCGCGAGCCATTCTCGTCGGCCAGCCGGTTGTGCTCTGTCGAAAGCCTTGGACACCTAAACACTCAAGCGCTGCTTTCCTGGCGCATGTCTCTAAGCCAGAGCTAGACGGGCACTTTGGACGCGATCGAAACAGAAGCAGAATGATTCTACCTGCAGCTGAGGCAAATCCGTGCACAGCACGTTGTGCGTGCCAGCACTGTACACGCTGATGAGCAGCAAAGCCGAATGCCCTCGCTGGGCTTCAGTTCTCTCCAGACGGCAGCAGGCGAAGATTGAAGCCGCGGAGCACGGCAGGCACTTCTGGGTGCTCGCTAGCGAATTGCCGAAGTGCAGGCGAATGCTCCTTCACAACGCACATTTAGCCGAGAAGACTCTTGCTGCTTCAGGAAGTAAGGCGCAGCCCTTAGACTTCATCCCAGCAGCTGGCTGGGAAGCAGTTTTCTTACAGCTTCAGTGTTGCAGAGTCCATGCAGCTTGAGCTGAGCCAGGAGGAGGCGTCTACAAAGGAGGCGTTCTTGAAGCAGCCCTTCTCCAAGCACAAGCCACTGAGGCTCTGTAGCTTCCTTCTCAGCTGGACATGCCGGCACACACTGTTCACGCTCGCATCACCGTTGCCAACTTCCAGCAGCTGCTAGCATGCAAACAGGCTCGAGAAGTCAAAGCCAGTGCTGTGCTGCACCTTCGCCTTCGCCCACGTAAGCCACGTCAGTGCACTCTGTACTTGTCTCCTCTGCTGCATCTAGCGGGATCTTCTCTGCAGCTCGGAGGCTCAAGGGAAGGAAGAGCAGCTGTTTCCACGGAAGCTTGGTGCTGCTCGAAGCAGCAGCACAGGGAGCTGTCTTTGGAGTTCCTTCTGCTGCTGCTAGCGTGACTTTTCCAGGCAAGCGAGTGGCAGCCCCGCTTTCCCTGCAGCCTGTAGGACGCGCACACAAGCCGTGTGCACGGCAGCTTGGGTTCTTCGCTTTTCGTAGCGAGCGGCGCTTTCATTGCCCCGGAGGCGAACAGCCGTCTGCTTCTCGCCCAGAAAGCTCTGCCGGCGCAGGGGGCGCACCAGAGCACTGCTTCTGCCGAAACACGCCTGGCCCATACACAGTCCCCTCTCAGGGCTACGTGGCGGCACACTCTGCCTCTCCTGTGCTCCGCATCGGAACACGAAGCTCCTCGGCTACGTCTCGCACGGAGAAGTGTGCCAGAAGCACACGCTTGCCGGCGCTGGCCCCTGCAACTCGGAGAAACTTGTCTTTGCACCGCATTGCCGGGCAGTCCCCTTTTACAGCCTGCACAACGCCCTCAGGTCGCGGTGCTCTTTGCACGGTTCTGGGCGGCTCCAAGTACCCCCGCGCCCATGACAGGCTCGTAAAGAGCAAAGAGGCGAGTAGTGGTCTCGCCCAGAAACAGGGACCGGCACAAAAGCATGATCTCCGCGAGCCATTCTCGTCGGCCAGCCGGTTGTGCTCTGTCGAAAGCCTTGGACACCTAAACACTCAAGCGCTGCTTTCCTGGCGCATGTCTCTAAGCCAGAGCTAGACGGGCACTTTGGACGCGATCGAAACAGAAGCAGAATGATTCTACCTGCAGCTGAGGCAAATCCGTGCACAGCACGTTGTGCGTGCCAGCACTGTACACGCTGATGAGCAGCAAAGCCGAATGCCCTCGCTGGGCTTCAGTTCTCTCCAGACGGCAGCAGGCGAAGATTGAAGCCGCGGAGCACGGCAGGCACTTCTGGGTGCTCGCTAGCGAATTGCCGAAGTGCAGGCGAATGCTCCTTCACAACGCACATTTAGCCGAGAAGACTCTTGCTGCTTCAGGAAGTAAGGCGCAGCCCTTAGACTTCATCCCAGCAGCTGGCTGGGAAGCAGTTTTCTTACAGCTTCAGTGTTGCAGAGTCCATGCAGCTTGAGCTGAGCCAGGAGGAGGCGTCTACAAAAGGAGGCGTTCTTGAAGCAGCCCTTCTCCAAGCACAAGCCACTGAGGCTCTGTAGCTTCCTTCTCAGCTGGACATGCCGGCACACACTGTTCACGCTCGCATCACCGTTGCCAACTTCCAGCAGCTGCTAGCATGCAAACAGGCTCGAGAAGTCAAAGCCAGTGCTGTGCTGCACCTTCGCCTTCGCCCACGTAAGCCACGTCAGTGCACTCTGTACTTGTCTCCTCTGCTGCATCTAGCGGGATCTTCTCTGCAGCTCGGAGGCTCAAGGGAAGGAAGAGCAGCTGTTTCCACGGAAGCTTGGTGCTGCTCGAAGCAGCAGCACAGGGAGCTGTCTTTGGAGTTCCTTCTGCTGCTGCTAGCGTGACTTTTCCAGGCAAGCGAGTGGCAGCCCCGCTTTCCCTGCAGCCTGTAGGACGCGCACACAAGCCGTGTGCACGGCAGCTTGGGTTCTTCGCTTTTCGTAGCGAGCGGCGCTTTCATTGCCCCGGAGGCGAACAGCCGTCTGCTTCTCGCCCAGAAAGCTCTGCCGGCGCAGGGGGCGCACCAGAGCACTGCTTCTGCCGAAACACGCCTGGCCCATACACAGTCCCCTCTCAGGGCTACGTGGCGGCACACTCTGCCTCTCCTGTGCTCCGCATCGGAACACGAAGCTCCTCGGCTACGTCTCGCACGGAGAAGTGTGCCAGAAGCACACGCTTGCCGGCGCTGGCCCCTGCAACTCGGAGAAACTTGTCTTTGCACCGCATTGCCGGGCAGTCCCCTTTTACAGCCTGCACAACGCCCTCAGGTCGCGGTGCTCTTTGCACGGTTCTGGGCGGCTCCAAGTACCCCCGCGCCCATGACAGGCTCGTAAAGAGCAAAGAGGCGAGTAGTGGTCTCGCCCAGAAACAGGGACCGGCACAAAAGCATGATCTCCGCGAGCCATTCTCGTCGGCCAGCCGGTTGTGCTCTGTCGAAAGCCTTGGACACCTAAACACTCAAGCGCTGCTTTCCTGGCGCATGTCTCTAAGCCAGAGCTAGACGGGCACTTTGGACGCGATCGAAACAGAAGCAGAATGATTCTACCTGCAGCTGAGGCAAATCCGTGCACAGCACGTTGTGCGTGCCAGCACTGTACACGCTGATGAGCAGCAAAGCCGAATGCCCTCGCTGGGCTTCAGTTCTCTCCAGACGGCAGCAGGCGAAGATTGAAGCCGCGGAGCACGGCAGGCACTTCTGGGTGCTCGCTAGCGAATTGCCGAAGTGCAGGCGAATGCTCCTTCACAACGCACATTTAGCCGAGAAGACTCTTGCTGCTTCAGGAAGTAAGGCGCAGCCCTTAGACTTCATCCCAGCAGCTGGCTGGGAAGCAGTTTTCTTACAGCTTCAGTGTTGCAGAGTCCATGCAGCTTGAGCTGAGCCAGGAGGAGGCGTCTACAAAAGGAGGCGTTCTTGAAGCAGCCCTTCTCCAAGCACAAGCCACTGAGGCTCTGTAGCTTCCTTCTCAGCTGGACATGCCGGCACACACTGTTCACGCTCGCATCACCGTTGCCAACTTCCAGCAGCTGCTAGCATGCAAACAGGCTCGAGAAGTCAAAGCCAGTGCTGTGCTGCACCTTCGCCTTCGCCCACGTAAGCCACGTCAGTGCACTCTGTACTTGTCTCCTCTGCTGCATCTAGCGGGATCTTCTCTGCAGCTCGGAGGCTCAAGGGAAGGAAGAGCAGCTGTTTCCACGGAAGCTTGGTGCTGCTCGAAGCAGCAGCACAGGGAGCTGTCTTTGGAGTTCCTTCTGCTGCTGCTAGCGTGACTTTTCCAGGCAAGCGAGTGGCAGCCCCGCTTTCCCTGCAGCCTGTAGGACGCGCACACAAGCCGTGTGCACGGCAGCTTGGGTTCTTCGCTTTTCGTAGCGAGCGGCGCTTTCATTGCCCCGGAGGCGAACAGCCGTCTGCTTCTCGCCCAGAAAGCTCTGCCGGCGCAGGGGGCGCACCAGAGCACTGCTTCTGCCGAAACACGCCTGGCCCATACACAGTCCCCTCTCAGGGCTACGTGGCGGCACACTCTGCCTCTCCTGTGCTCCGCATCGGAACACGAAGCTCCTCGGCTACGTCTCGCACGGAGAAGTGTGCCAGAAGCACACGCTTGCCGGCGCTGGCCCCTGCAACTCGGAGAAACTTGTCTTTGCACCGCATTGCCGGGCAGTCCCCTTTTACAGCCTGCACAACGCCCTCAGGTCGCGGTGCTCTTTGCACGGTTCTGGGCGGCTCCAAGTACCCCCGCGCCCATGACAGGCTCGTAAAGAGCAAAGAGGCGAGTAGTGGTCTCGCCCAGAAACAGGGACCGGCACAAAAGCATGATCTCCGCGAGCCATTCTCGTCGGCCAGCCGGTTGTGCTCTGTCGAAAGCCTTGGACACCTAAACACTCAAGCGCTGCTTTCCTGGCGCATGTCTCTAAGCCAGAGCTAGACGGGCACTTTGGACGCGATCGAAACAGAAGCAGAATGATTCTACCTGCAGCTGAGGCAAATCCGTGCACAGCACGTTGTGCGTGCCAGCACTGTACACGCTGATGAGCAGCAAAGCCGAATGCCCTCGCTGGGCTTCAGTTCTCTCCAGACGGCAGCACGCGAAGATTGAAGCCGCGGAGCACGGCAGGCACTTCTGGGTGCTCGCTAGCGAATTGCCGAAGTGCAGGCGAATGCTCCTTCACAACGCACATTTAGCCGAGAAGACTCTTGCTGCTTCAGGAAGTAAGGCGCAGCCCTTAGACTTCATCCCAGCAGCTGGCTGGGAAGCAGTTTTCTTACAGCTTCAGTGTTGCAGAGTCCATGCAGCTTGAGCTGAGCCAGGAGGAGGCGTCTACAAAAGGAGGCGTTCTTGAAGCAGCCCTTCTCCAAGCACAAGCCACTGAGGCTCTGTAGCTTCCTTCTCAGCTGGACATGCCGGCACACACTGTTCACGCTCGCATCACCGTTGCCAACTTCCAGCAGCTGCTAGCATGCAAACAGGCTCGAGAAGTCAAAGCCAGTGCTGTGCTGCACCTTCGCCTTCGCCCACGTAAGCCACGTCAGTGCACTCTGTACTTGTCTCCTCTGCTGCATCTAGCGGGATCTTCTCTGCAGCTCGGAGGCTCAAGGGAAGGAAGAGCAGCTGTTTCCACGGAAGCTTGGTGCTGCTCGAAGCAGCAGCACAGGGAGCTGTCTTTGGAGTTCCTTCTGCTGCTGCTAGCGTGACTTTTCCAGGCAAGCGAGTGGCAGCCCCGCTTTCCCTGCAGCCTGTAGGACGCGCACACAAGCCGTGTGCACGGCAGCTTGGGTTCTTCGCTTTTCGTAGCGAGCGGCGCTTTCATTGCCCCGGAGGCGAACAGCCGTCTGCTTCTCGCCCAGAAAGCTCTGCCGGCGCAGGGGGCGCACCAGAGCACTGCTTCTGCCGAAACACGCCTGGCCCATACACAGTCCCCTCTCAGGGCTACGTGGCGGCACACTCTGCCTCTCCTGTGCTCCGCATCGGAACACGAAGCTCCTCGGCTACGTCTCGCACGGAGAAGTGTGCCAGAAGCACACGCTTGCCGGCGCTGGCCCCTGCAACTCGGAGAAACTTGTCTTTGCACCGCATTGCCGGGCAGTCCCCTTTTACAGCCTGCACAACGCCCTCAGGTCGCGGTGCTCTTTGCACGGTTCTGGGCGGCTCCAAGTACCCCCGCGCCCATGACAGGCTCGTAAAGAGCAAAGAGGCGAGTAGTGGTCTCGCCCAGAAACAGGGACCGGCACAAAAGCATGATCTCCGCGAGCCATTCTCGTCGGCCAGCCGGTTGTGCTCTGTCGAAAGCCTTGGACACCTAAACACTCAAGCGCTGCTTTCCTGGCGCATGTCTCTAAGCCAGAGCTAGACGGGCACTTTGGACGCGATCGAAACAGAAGCAGAATGATTCTACCTGCAGCTGAGGCAAATCCGTGCACAGCACGTTGTGCGTGCCAGCACTGTACACGCTGATGAGCAGCAAAGCCGAATGCCCTCGCTGGGCTTCAGTTCTCTCCAGACGGCAGCAGGCGAAGATTGAAGCCGCGGAGCACGGCAGGCACTTCTGGGTGCTCGCTAGCGAATTGCCGAAGTGCAGGCGAATGCTCCTTCACAACGCACATTTAGCCGAGAAGACTCTTGCTGCTTCAGGAAGTAAGGCGCAGCCCTTAGACTTCATCCCAGCAGCTGGCTGGGAAGCAGTTTTCTTACAGCTTCAGTGTTGCAGAGTCCATGCAGCTTGAGCTGAGCCAGGAGGAGGCGTCTACAAAAGGAGGCGTTCTTGAAGCAGCCCTTCTCCAAGCACAAGCCACTGAGGCTCTGTAGCTTCCTTCTCAGCTGGACATGCCGGCACACACTGTTCACGCTCGCATCACCGTTGCCAACTTCCAGCAGCTGCTAGCATGCAAACAGGCTCGAGAAGTCAAAGCCAGTGCTGTGCTGCACCTTCGCCTTCGCCCACGTAAGCCACGTCAGTGCACTCTGTACTTGTCTCCTCTGCTGCATCTAGCGGGATCTTCTCTGCAGCTCGGAGGCTCAAGGGAAGGAAGAGCAGCTGTTTCCACGGAAGCTTGGTGCTGCTCGAAGCAGCAGCACAGGGAGCTGTCTTTGGAGTTCCTTCTGCTGCTGCTAGCGTGACTTTTCCAGGCAAGCGAGTGGCAGCCCCGCTTTCCCTGCAGCCTGTAGGACGCGCACACAAGCCGTGTGCACGGCAGCTTGGGTTCTTCGCTTTTCGTAGCGAGCGGCGCTTTCATTGCCCCGGAGGCGAACAGCCGTCTGCTTCTCGCCCAGAAAGCTCTGCCGGCGCAGGGGGCGCACCAGAGCACTGCTTCTGCCGAAACACGCCTGGCCCATACACAGTCCCCTCTCAGGGCTACGTGGCGGCACACTCTGCCTCTCCTGTGCTCCGCATCGGAACACGAAGCTCCTCGGCTACGTCTCGCACGGAGAAGTGTGCCAGAAGCACACGCTTGCCGGCGCTGGCCCCTGCAACTCGGAGAAACTTGTCTTTGCACCGCATTGCCGGGCAGTCCCCTTTTACAGCCTGCACAACGCCCTCAGGTCGCGGTGCTCTTTGCACGGTTCTGGGCGGCTCCAAGTACCCCCGCGCCCATGACAGGCTCGTAAAGAGCAAAGAGGCGAGTAGTGGTCTCGCCCAGAAACAGGGACCGGCACAAAAGCATGATCTCCGCGAGCCATTCTCGTCGGCCAGCCGGTTGTGCTCTGTCGAAAGCCTTGGACACCTAAACACTCAAGCGCTGCTTTCCTGGCGCATGTCTCTAAGCCAGAGCTAGACGGGCACTTTGGACGCGATCGAAACAGAAGCAGAATGATTCTACCTGCAGCTGAGGCAAATCCGTGCACAGCACGTTGTGCGTGCCAGCACTGTACACGCTGATGAGCAGCAAAGCCGAATGCCCTCGCTGGGCTTCAGTTCTCTCCAGACGGCAGCAGGCGAAGATTGAAGCCGCGGAGCACGGCAGGCACTTCTGGGTGCTCGCTAGCGAATTGCCGAAGTGCAGGCGAATGCTCCTTCACAACGCACATTTAGCCGAGAAGACTCTTGCTGCTTCAGGAAGTAAGGCGCAGCCCTTAGACTTCATCCCAGCAGCTGGCTGGGAAGCAGTTTTCTTACAGCTTCAGTGTTGCAGAGTCCATGCAGCTTGAGCTGAGCCAGGAGGAGGCGTCTACAAAAGGAGGCGTTCTTGAAGCAGCCCTTCTCCAAGCACAAGCCACTGAGGCTCTGTAGCTTCCTTCTCAGCTGGACATGCCGGCACACACTGTTCACGCTCGCATCACCGTTGCCAACTTCCAGCAGCTGCTAGCATGCAAACAGGCTCGAGAAGTCAAAGCCAGTGCTGTGCTGCACCTTCGCCTTCGCCCACGTAAGCCACGTCAGTGCACTCTGTACTTGTCTCCTCTGCTGCATCTAGCGGGATCTTCTCTGCAGCTCGGAGGCTCAAGGGAAGGAAGAGCAGCTGTTTCCACGGAAGCTTGGTGCTGCTCGAAGCAGCAGCACAGGGAGCTGTCTTTGGAGTTCCTTCTGCTGCTGCTAGCGTGACTTTTCCAGGCAAGCGAGTGGCAGCCCCGCTTTCCCTGCAGCCTGTAGGACGCGCACACAAGCCGTGTGCACGGCAGCTTGGGTTCTTCGCTTTTCGTAGCGAGCGGCGCTTTCATTGCCCCGGAGGCGAACAGCCGTCTGCTTCTCGCCCAGAAAGCTCTGCCGGCGCAGGGGGCGCACCAGAGCACTGCTTCTGCCGAAACACGCCTGGCCCATACACAGTCCCCTCTCAGGGCTACGTGGCGGCACACTCTGCCTCTCCTGTGCTCCGCATCGGAACACGAAGCTCCTCGGCTACGTCTCGCACGGAGAAGTGTGCCAGAAGCACACGCTTGCCGGCGCTGGCCCCTGCAACTCGGAGAAACTTGTCTTTGCACCGCATTGCCGGGCAGTCCCCTTTTACAGCCTGCACAACGCCCTCAGGTCGCGGTGCTCTTTGCACGGTTCTGGGCGGCTCCAAGTACCCCCGCGCCCATGACAGGCTCGTAAAGAGCAAAGAGGCGAGTAGTGGTCTCGCCCAGAAACAGGGACCGGCACAAAAGCATGATCTCCGCGAGCCATTCTCGTCGGCCAGCCGGTTGTGCTCTGTCGAAAGCCTTGGACACCTAAACACTCAAGCGCTGCTTTCCTGGCGCATGTCTCTAAGCCAGAGCTAGACGGGCACTTTGGACGCGATCGAAACAGAAGCAGAATGATTCTACCTGCAGCTGAGGCAAATCCGTGCACAGCACGTTGTGCGTGCCAGCACTGTACACGCTGATGAGCAGCAAAGCCGAATGCCCTCGCTGGGCTTCAGTTCTCTCCAGACGGCAGCAGGCGAAGATTGAAGCCGCGGAGCACGGCAGGCACTTCTGGGTGCTCGCTAGCGAATTGCCGAAGTGCAGGCGAATGCTCCTTCACAACGCACATTTAGCCGAGAAGACTCTTGCTGCTTCAGGAAGTAAGGCGCAGCCCTTAGACTTCATCCCAGCAGCTGGCTGGGAAGCAGTTTTCTTACAGCTTCAGTGTTGCAGAGTCCATGCAGCTTGAGCTGAGCCAGGAGGAGGCGTCTACAAAAGGAGGCGTTCTTGAAGCAGCCCTTCTCCAAGCACAAGCCACTGAGGCTCTGTAGCTTCCTTCTCAGCTGGACATGCCGGCACACACTGTTCACGCTCGCATCACCGTTGCCAACTTCCAGCAGCTGCTAGCATGCAAACAGGCTCGAGAAGTCAAAGCCAGTGCTGTGCTGCACCTTCGCCTTCGCCCACGTAAGCCACGTCAGTGCACTCTGTACTTGTCTCCTCTGCTGCATCTAGCGGGATCTTCTCTGCAGCTCGGAGGCTCAAGGGAAGGAAGAGCAGCTGTTTCCACGGAAGCTTGGTGCTGCTCGAAGCAGCAGCACAGGGAGCTGTCTTTGGAGTTCCTTCTGCTGCTGCTAGCGTGACTTTTCCAGGCAAGCGAGTGGCAGCCCCGCTTTCCCTGCAGCCTGTAGGACGCGCACACAAGCCGTGTGCACGGCAGCTTGGGTTCTTCGCTTTTCGTAGCGAGCGGCGCTTTCATTGCCCCGGAGGCGAACAGCCGTCTGCTTCTCGCCCAGAAAGCTCTGCCGGCGCAGGGGGCGCACCAGAGCACTGCTTCTGCCGAAACACGCCTGGCCCATACACAGTCCCCTCTCAGGGCTACGTGGCGGCACACTCTGCCTCTCCTGTGCTCCGCATCGGAACACGAAGCTCCTCGGCTACGTCTCGCACGGAGAAGTGTGCCAGAAGCACACGCTTGCCGGCGCTGGCCCCTGCAACTCGGAGAAACTTGTCTTTGCACCGCATTGCCGGGCAGTCCCCTTTTACAGCCTGCACAACGCCCTCAGGTCGCGGTGCTCTTTGCACGGTTCTGGGCGGCTCCAAGTACCCCCGCGCCCATGACAGGCTCGTAAAGAGCAAAGAGGCGAGTAGTGGTCTCGCCCAGAAACAGGGACCGGCACAAAAGCATGATCTCCGCGAGCCATTCTCGTCGGCCAGCCGGTTGTGCTCTGTCGAAAGCCTTGGACACCTAAACACTCAAGCGCTGCTTTCCTGGCGCATGTCTCTAAGCCAGAGCTAGACGGGCACTTTGGACCCGATCGAAACAGAAGCAGAATGATTCTACCTGCAGCTGAGGCAAATCCGTGCACAGCACGTTGTGCGTGCCAGCACTGTACACGCTGATGAGCAGCAAAGCCGAATGCCCTCGCTGGGCTTCAGTTCTCTCCAGACGGCAGCAGGCGAAGATTGAAGCCGCGGAGCACGGCAGGCACTTCTGGGTGCTCGCTAGCGAATTGCCGAAGTGCAGGCGAATGCTCCTTCACAACGCACATTTAGCCGAGAAGACTCTTGCTGCTTCAGGAAGTAAGGCGCAGCCCTTAGACTTCATCCCAGCAGCTGGCTGGGAAGCAGTTTTCTTACAGCTTCAGTGTTGCAGAGTCCATGCAGCTTGAGCTGAGCCAGGAGGAGGCGTCTACAAAAGGAGGCGTTCTTGAAGCAGCCCTTCTCCAAGCACAAGCCACTGAGGCTCTGTAGCTTCCTTCTCAGCTGGACATGCCGGCACACACTGTTCACGCTCGCATCACCGTTGCCAACTTCCAGCAGCTGCTAGCATGCAAACAGGCTCGAGAAGTCAAAGCCAGTGCTGTGCTGCACCTTCGCCTTCGCCCACGTAAGCCACGTCAGTGCACTCTGTACTTGTCTCCTCTGCTGCATCTAGCGGGATCTTCTCTGCAGCTCGGAGGCTCAAGGGAAGGAAGAGCAGCTGTTTCCACGGAAGCTTGGTGCTGCTCGAAGCAGCAGCACAGGGAGCTGTCTTTGGAGTTCCTTCTGCTGCTGCTAGCGTGACTTTTCCAGGCAAGCGAGTGGCAGCCCCGCTTTCCCTGCAGCCTGTAGGACGCGCACACAAGCCGTGTGCACGGCAGCTTGGGTTCTTCGCTTTTCGTAGCGAGCGGCGCTTTCATTGCCCCGGAGGCGAACAGCCGTCTGCTTCTCGCCCAGAAAGCTCTGCCGGCGCAGGGGGCGCACCAGAGCACTGCTTCTGCCGAAACACGCCTGGCCCACACACAGTCCCCTCTCAGGGCTACGTGGCGGCACACTCTGCCTCTCCTGTGCTCCGCATCGGAACACAAAGCTCCTCGGCTACGTCTCGCACGGAGAAGTGTGCCAGAAGCACACGCTTGCCGGCGCTGGCCCCTGCAACTCGGAGAAACTTGTCTTTGCACCGCATTGCCGGGCAGTCCCCTTTTACA
Organism: Coloeus monedula; assembly: GCF_965178545.1. NCBI lineage: Eukaryota > Metazoa > Chordata > Aves > Passeriformes > Corvidae > Coloeus > Coloeus monedula. The sequence goes on from NW_028120472.1 coordinate 11,656, forward strand.
GCCTGCACAACGCCCTCAGGTCGCGGTGCTCTTTGCACGGTTCTGGGCGGCTCCAAGTACCCCCGCGCCCATGACAGGCTCGTAAAGAGCAAAGAGGCGAGTAGTGGTCTCGCCCAGAAACAGGGACCGGCACAAAAGCATGATCTCCGCGAGCCATTCTCGTCGGCCAGCCGGTTGTGCTCTGTCGAAAGCCTTGGACACCTAAACACTCAAGCGCTGCTTTCCTGGCGCATGTCTCTAAGCCAGAGCTAGACGGGCACTTTGGACGCGATCGAAACAGAAGCAGAATGATTCTACCTGCAGCTGAGGCAAATCCGTGCACAGCACGTTGTGCGTGCCAGCACTGTACACGCTGATGAGCAGCAAAGCCGAATGCCCTCGCTGGGCTTCAGTTCTCTCCAGACGGCAGCAGGCGAAGATTGAAGCCGCGGAGCACGGCAGGCACTTCTGGGTGCTCGCTAGCGAATTGCCGAAGTGCAGGCGAATGCTCCTTCACAACGCACATTTAGCCGAGAAGACTCTTGCTGCTTCAGGAAGTAAGGCGCAGCCCTTAGACTTCATCCCAGCAGCTGGCTGGGAAGCAGTTTTCTTACAGCTTCAGTGTTGCAGAGTCCATGCAGCTTGAGCTGAGCCAGGAGGAGGCGTCTACAAAAGGAGGCGTTCTTGAAGCAGCCCTTCTCCAAGCACAAGCCACTGAGGCTCTGTAGCTTCCTTCTCAGCTGGACATGCCGGCACACACTGTTCACGCTCGCATCACCGTTGCCAACTTCCAGCAGCTGCTAGCATGCAAACAGGCTCGAGAAGTCAAAGCCAGTGCTGTGCTGCACCTTCGCCTTCGCCCACGTAAGCCACGTCAGTGCACTCTGTACTTGTCTCCTCTGCTGCATCTAGCGGGATCTTCTCTGCAGCTCGGAGGCTCAAGGGAAGGAAGAGCAGCTGTTTCCACGGAAGCTTGGTGCTGCTCGAAGCAGCAGCACAGGGAGCTGTCTTTGGAGTTCCTTCTGCTGCTGCTAGCGTGACTTTTCCAGGCAAGCGAGTGGCAGCCCCGCTTTCCCTGCAGCCTGTAGGACGCGCACACAAGCCGTGTGCACGGCAGCTTGGGTTCTTCGCTTTTCGTAGCGAGCGGCGCTTTCATTGCCCCGGAGGCGAACAGCCGTCTGCTTCTCGCCCAGAAAGCTCTGCCGGCGCAGGGGGCGCACCAGAGCACTGCTTCTGCCGAAACACGCCTGGCCCATACACAGTCCCCTCTCAGGGCTACGTGGCGGCACACTCTGCCTCTCCTGTGCTCCGCATCGGAACACAAAGCTCCTCGGCTACGTCTCGCACGGAGAAGTGTGCCAGAAGCACACGCTTGCCGGCGCTGGCCCCTGCAACTCGGAGAAACTTGTCTTTGCACCGCATTGCCGGGCAGTCCCCTTTTACAGCCTGCACAACGCCCTCAGGTCGCGGTGCTCTTTGCACGGTTCTGGGCGGCTCCAAGTACCCCCGCGCCCATGACAGGCTCGTAAAGAGCAAAGAGGCGAGTAGTGGTCTCGCCCAGAAACAGGGACCGGCACAAAAGCATGATCTCCGCGAGCCATTCTCGTCGGCCAGCCGGTTGTGCTCTGTCGAAAGCCTTGGACACCTAAACACTCAAGCGCTGCTTTCCTGGCGCATGTCTCTAAGCCAGAGCTAGACGGGCACTTTGGACGCGATCGAAACAGAAGCAGAATGATTCTACCTGCAGCTGAGGCAAATCCGTGCACAGCACGTTGTGCGTGCCAGCACTGTACACGCTGATGAGCAGCAAAGCCGAATGCCCTCGCTGGGCTTCAGTTCTCTCCAGACGGCAGCACGCGAAGATTGAAGCCGCGGAGCACGGCAGGCACTTCTGGGTGCTCGCTAGCGAATTGCCGAAGTGCAGGCGAATGCTCCTTCACAACGCACATTTAGCCGAGAAGACTCTTGCTGCTTCAGGAAGTAAGGCGCAGCCCTTAGACTTCATCCCAGCAGCTGGCTGGGAAGCAGTTTTCTTACAGCTTCAGTGTTGCAGAGTCCATGCAGCTTGAGCTGAGCCAGGAGGAGGCGTCTACAAAAGGAGGCGTTCTTGAAGCAGCCCTTCTCCAAGCACAAGCCACTGAGGCTCTGTAGCTTCCTTCTCAGCTGGACATGCCGGCACACACTGTTCACGCTCGCATCACCGTTGCCAACTTCCAGCAGCTGCTAGCATGCAAACAGGCTCGAGAAGTCAAAGCCAGTGCTGTGCTGCACCTTCGCCTTCGCCCACGTAAGCCACGTCAGTGCACTCTGTACTTGTCTCCTCTGCTGCATCTAGCGGGATCTTCTCTGCAGCTCGGAGGCTCAAGGGAAGGAAGAGCAGCTGTTTCCACGGAAGCTTGGTGCTGCTCGAAGCAGCAGCACAGGGAGCTGTCTTTGGAGTTCCTTCTGCTGCTGCTAGCGTGACTTTTCCAGGCAAGCGAGTGGCAGCCCCGCTTTCCCTGCAGCCTGTAGGACGCGCACACAAGCCGTGTGCACGGCAGCTTGGGTTCTTCGCTTTTCGTAGCGAGCGGCGCTTTCATTGCCCCGGAGGCGAACAGCCGTCTGCTTCTCGCCCAGAAAGCTCTGCCGGCGCAGGGGGCGCACCAGAGCACTGCTTCTGCCGAAACACGCCTGGCCCATACACAGTCCCCTCTCAGGGCTACGTGGCGGCACACTCTGCCTCTCCTGTGCTCCGCATCGGAACACGAAGCTCCTCGGCTACGTCTCGCACGGAGAAGTGTGCCAGAAGCACACGCTTGCCGGCGCTGGCCCCTGCAACTCGGAGAAACTTGTCTTTGCACCGCATTGCCGGGCAGTCCCCTTTTACAGCCTGCACAACGCCCTCAGGTCGCGGTGCTCTTTGCACGGTTCTGGGCGGCTCCAAGTACCCCCGCGCCCATGACAGGCTCGTAAAGAGCAAAGAGGCGAGTAGTGGTCTCGCCCAGAAACAGGGACCGGCACAAAAGCATGATCTCCGCGAGCCATTCTCGTCGGCCAGCCGGTTGTGCTCTGTCGAAAGCCTTGGACACCTAAACACTCAAGCGCTGCTTTCCTGGCGCATGTCTCTAAGCCAGAGCTAGACGGGCACTTTGGACGCGATCGAAACAGAAGCAGAATGATTCTACCTGCAGCTGAGGCAAATCCGTGCACAGCACGTTGTGCGTGCCAGCACTGTACACGCTGATGAGCAGCAAAGCCGAATGCCCTCGCTGGGCTTCAGTTCTCTCCAGACGGCAGCAGGCGAAGATTGAAGCCGCGGAGCACGGCAGGCACTTCTGGGTGCTCGCTAGCGAATTGCCGAAGTGCAGGCGAATGCTCCTTCACAACGCACATTTAGCCGAGAAGACTCTTGCTGCTTCAGGAAGTAAGGCGCAGCCCTTAGACTTCATCCCAGCAGCTGGCTGGGAAGCAGTTTTCTTACAGCTTCAGTGTTGCAGAGTCCATGCAGCTTGAGCTGAGCCAGGAGGAGGCGTCTACAAAAGGAGGCGTTCTTGAAGCAGCCCTTCTCCAAGCACAAGCCACTGAGGCTCTGTAGCTTCCTTCTCAGCTGGACATGCCGGCACACACTGTTCACGCTCGCATCACCGTTGCCAACTTCCAGCAGCTGCTAGCATGCAAACAGGCTCGAGAAGTCAAAGCCAGTGCTGTGCTGCACCTTCGCCTTCGCCCACGTAAGCCACGTCAGTGCACTCTGTACTTGTCTCCTCTGCTGCATCTAGCGGGATCTTCTCTGCAGCTCGGAGGCTCAAGGGAAGGAAGAGCAGCTGTTTCCACGGAAGCTTGGTGCTGCTCGAAGCAGCAGCACAGGGAGCTGTCTTTGGAGTTCCTTCTGCTGCTGCTAGCGTGACTTTTCCAGGCAAGCGAGTGGCAGCCCCGCTTTCCCTGCAGCCTGTAGGACGCGCACACAAGCCGTGTGCACGGCAGCTTGGGTTCTTCGCTTTTCGTAGCGAGCGGCGCTTTCATTGCCCCGGAGGCGAACAGCCGTCTGCTTCTCGCCCAGAAAGCTCTGCCGGCGCAGGGGGCGCACCAGAGCACTGCTTCTGCCGAAACACGCCTGGCCCATACACAGTCCCCTCTCAGGGCTACGTGGCGGCACACTCTGCCTCTCCTGTGCTCCGCATCGGAACACGAAGCTCCTCGGCTACGTCTCGCACGGAGAAGTGTGCCAGAAGCACACGCTTGCCGGCGCTGGCCCCTGCAACTCGGAGAAACTTGTCTTTGCACCGCATTGCCGGGCAGTCCCCTTTTACAGCCTGCACAACGCCCTCAGGTCGCGGTGCTCTTTGCACGGTTCTGGGCGGCTCCAAGTACCCCCGCGCCCATGACAGGCTCGTAAAGAGCAAAGAGGCGAGTAGTGGTCTCGCCCAGAAACAGGGACCGGCACAAAAGCATGATCTCCGCGAGCCATTCTCGTCGGCCAGCCGGTTGTGCTCTGTCGAAAGCCTTGGACACCTAAACACTCAAGCGCTGCTTTCCTGGCGCATGTCTCTAAGCCAGAGCTAGACGGGCACTTTGGACGCGATCGAAACAGAAGCAGAATGATTCTACCTGCAGCTGAGGCAAATCCGTGCACAGCACGTTGTGCGTGCCAGCACTGTACACGCTGATGAGCAGCAAAGCCGAATGCCCTCGCTGGGCTTCAGTTCTCTCCAGACGGCAGCAGGCGAAGATTGAAGCCGCGGAGCACGGCAGGCACTTCTGGGTGCTCGCTAGCGAATTGCCGAAGTGCAGGCGAATGCTCCTTCACAACGCACATTTAGCCGAGAAGACTCTTGCTGCTTCAGGAAGTAAGGCGCAGCCCTTAGACTTCATCCCAGCAGCTGGCTGGGAAGCAGTTTTCTTACAGCTTCAGTGTTGCAGAGTCCATGCAGCTTGAGCTGAGCCAGGAGGAGGCGTCTACAAAAGGAGGCGTTCTTGAAGCAGCCCTTCTCCAAGCACAAGCCACTGAGGCTCTGTAGCTTCCTTCTCAGCTGGACATGCCGGCACACACTGTTCACGCTCGCATCACCGTTGCCAACTTCCAGCAGCTGCTAGCATGCAAACAGGCTCGAGAAGTCAAAGCCAGTGCTGTGCTGCACCTTCGCCTTCGCCCACGTAAGCCACGTCAGTGCACTCTGTACTTGTCTCCTCTGCTGCATCTAGCGGGATCTTCTCTGCAGCTCGGAGGCTCAAGGGAAGGAAGAGCAGCTGTTTCCACGGAAGCTTGGTGCTGCTCGAAGCAGCAGCACAGGGAGCTGTCTTTGGAGTTCCTTCTGCTGCTGCTAGCGTGACTTTTCCAGGCAAGCGAGTGGCAGCCCCGCTTTCCCTGCAGCCTGTAGGACGCGCACACAAGCCGTGTGCACGGCAGCTTGGGTTCTTCGCTTTTCGTAGCGAGCGGCGCTTTCATTGCCCCGGAGGCGAACAGCCGTCTGCTTCTCGCCCAGAAAGCTCTGCCGGCGCAGGGAGCGCACCAGAGCACTGCTTCTGCCGAAACACGCCTGGCCCACACACAGTCCCCTCTCAGGGCTACGTGGCGGCACACTCTGCCTCTCCTGTGCTCCGCATCGGAACACAAAGCTCCTCGGCTACGTCTCGCACGGAGAAGTGTGCCAGAAGCACACGCTTGCCGGCGCTGGCCCCTGCAACTCGGAGAAACTTGTCTTTGCACCGCATTGCCGGGCAGTCCCCTTTTACAGCCTGCACAACGCCCTCAGGTCGCGGTGCTCTTTGCACGGTTCTGGGCGGCTCCAAGTACCCCCGCGCCCATGACAGGCTCGTAAAGAGCAAAGAGGCGAGTAGTGGTCTCGCCCAGAAACAGGGACCGGCACAAAAGCATGATCTCCGCGAGCCATTCTCGTCGGCCAGCCGGTTGTGCTCTGTCGAAAGCCTTGGACACCTAAACACTCAAGCGCTGCTTTCCTGGCGCATGTCTCTAAGCCAGAGCTAGACGGGCACTTTGGACGCGATCGAAACAGAAGCAGAATGATTCTACCTGCAGCTGAGGCAAATCCGTGCACAGCACGTTGTGCGTGCCAGCACTGTACACGCTGATGAGCAGCAAAGCCGAATGCCCTCGCTGGGCTTCAGTTCTCTCCAGACGGCAGCACGCGAAGATTGAAGCCGCGGAGCACGGCAGGCACTTCTGGGTGCTCGCTAGCGAATTGCCGAAGTGCAGGCGAATGCTCCTTCACAACGCACATTTAGCCGAGAAGACTCTTGCTGCTTCAGGAAGTAAGGCGCAGCCCTTAGACTTCATCCCAGCAGCTGGCTGGGAAGCAGTTTTCTTACAGCTTCAGTGTTGCAGAGTCCATGCAGCTTGAGCTGAGCCAGGAGGAGGCGTCTACAAAAGGAGGCGTTCTTGAAGCAGCCCTTCTCCAAGCACAAGCCACTGAGGCTCTGTAGCTTCCTTCTCAGCTGGACATGCCGGCACACACTGTTCACGCTCGCATCACCGTTGCCAACTTCCAGCAGCTGCTAGCATGCAAACAGGCTCGAGAAGTCAAAGCCAGTGCTGTGCTGCACCTTCGCCTTCGCCCACGTAAGCCACGTCAGTGCACTCTGTACTTGTCTCCTCTGCTGCATCTAGCGGGATCTTCTCTGCAGCTCGGAGGCTCAAGGGAAGGAAGAGCAGCTGTTTCCACGGAAGCTTGGTGCTGCTCGAAGCAGCAGCACAGGGAGCTGTCTTTGGAGTTCCTTCTGCTGCTGCTAGCGTGACTTTTCCAGGCAAGCGAGTGGCAGCCCCGCTTTCCCTGCAGCCTGTAGGACGCGCACACAAGCCGTGTGCACGGCAGCTTGGGTTCTTCGCTTTTCGTAGCGAGCGGCGCTTTCATTGCCCCGGAGGCGAACAGCCGTCTGCTTCTCGCCCAGAAAGCTCTGCCGGCGCAGGGGGCGCACCAGAGCACTGCTTCTGCCGAAACACGCCTGGCCCATACACAGTCCCCTCTCAGGGCTACGTGGCGGCACACTCTGCCTCTCCTGTGCTCCGCATCGGAACACAAAGCTCCTCGGCTACGTCTCGCACGGAGAAGTGTGCCAGAAGCACACGCTTGCCGGCGCTGGCCCCTGCAACTCGGAGAAACTTGTCTTTGCACCGCATTGCCGGGCAGTCCCCTTTTACAGCCTGCACAACGCCCTCAGGTCGCGGTGCTCTTTGCACGGTTCTGGGCGGCTCCAAGTACCCCCGCGCCCATGACAGGCTCGTAAAGAGCAAAGAGGCGAGTAGTGGTCTCGCCCAGAAACAGGGACCGGCACAAAAGCATGATCTCCGCGAGCCATTCTCGTCGGCCAGCCGGTTGTGCTCTGTCGAAAGCCTTGGACACCTAAACACTCAAGCGCTGCTTTCCTGGCGCATGTCTCTAAGCCAGAGCTAGACGGGCACTTTGGACGCGATCGAAACAGAAGCAGAATGATTCTACCTGCAGCTGAGGCAAATCCGTGCACAGCACGTTGTGCGTGCCAGCACTGTACACGCTGATGAGCAGCAAAGCCGAATGCCCTCGCTGGGCTTCAGTTCTCTCCAGACGGCAGCACGCGAAGATTGAAGCCGCGGAGCACGGCAGGCACTTCTGGGTGCTCGCTAGCGAATTGCCGAAGTGCAGGCGAATGCTCCTTCACAACGCACATTTAGCCGAGAAGACTCTTGCTGCTTCAGGAAGTAAGGCGCAGCCCTTAGACTTCATCCCAGCAGCTGGCTGGGAAGCAGTTTTCTTACAGCTTCAGTGTTGCAGAGTCCATGCAGCTTGAGCTGAGCCAGGAGGAGGCGTCTACAAAAGGAGGCGTTCTTGAAGCAGCCCTTCTCCAAGCACAAGCCACTGAGGCTCTGTAGCTTCCTTCTCAGCTGGACATGCCGGCACACACTGTTCACGCTCGCATCACCGTTGCCAACTTCCAGCAGCTGCTAGCATGCAAACAGGCTCGAGAAGTCAAAGCCAGTGCTGTGCTGCACCTTCGCCTTCGCCCACGTAAGCCACGTCAGTGCACTCTGTACTTGTCTCCTCTGCTGCATCTAGCGGGATCTTCTCTGCAGCTCGGAGGCTCAAGGGAAGGAAGAGCAGCTGTTTCCACGGAAGCTTGGTGCTGCTCGAAGCAGCAGCACAGGGAGCTGTCTTTGGAGTTCCTTCTGCTGCTGCTAGCGTGACTTTTCCAGGCAAGCGAGTGGCAGCCCCGCTTTCCCTGCAGCCTGTAGGACGCGCACACAAGCCGTGTGCACGGCAGCTTGGGTTCTTCGCTTTTCGTAGCGAGCGGCGCTTTCATTGCCCCGGAGGCGAACAGCCGTCTGCTTCTCGCCCAGAAAGCTCTGCCGGCGCAGGGGGCGCACCAGAGCACTGCTTCTGCCGAAACACGCCTGGCCCATACACAGTCCCCTCTCAGGGCTACGTGGCGGCACACTCTGCCTCTCCTGTGCTCCGCATCGGAACACGAAGCTCCTCGGCTACGTCTCGCACGGAGAAGTGTGCCAGAAGCACACGCTTGCCGGCGCTGGCCCCTGCAACTCGGAGAAACTTGTCTTTGCACCGCATTGCCGGGCAGTCCCCTTTTACAGCCTGCACAACGCCCTCAGGTCGCGGTGCTCTTTGCACGGTTCTGGGCGGCTCCAAGTACCCCCGCGCCCATGACAGGCTCGTAAAGAGCAAAGAGGCGAGTAGTGGTCTCGCCCAGAAACAGGGACCGGCACAAAAGCATGATCTCCGCGAGCCATTCTCGTCGGCCAGCCGGTTGTGCTCTGTCGAAAGCCTTGGACACCTAAACACTCAAGCGCTGCTTTCCTGGCGCATGTCTCTAAGCCAGAGCTAGACGGGCACTTTGGACGCGATCGAAACAGAAGCAGAATGATTCTACCTGCAGCTGAGGCAAATCCGTGCACAGCACGTTGTGCGTGCCAGCACTGTACACGCTGATGAGCAGCAAAGCCGAATGCCCTCGCTGGGCTTCAGTTCTCTCCAGACGGCAGCACGCGAAGATTGAAGCCGCGGAGCACGGCAGGCACTTCTGGGTGCTCGCTAGCGAATTGCCGAAGTGCAGGCGAATGCTCCTTCACAACGCACATTTAGCCGAGAAGACTCTTGCTGCTTCAGGAAGTAAGGCGCAGCCCTTAGACTTCATCCCAGCAGCTGGCTGGGAAGCAGTTTTCTTACAGCTTCAGTGTTGCAGAGTCCATGCAGCTTGAGCTGAGCCAGGAGGAGGCGTCTACAAAAGGAGGCGTTCTTGAAGCAGCCCTTCTCCAAGCACAAGCCACTGAGGCTCTGTAGCTTCCTTCTCAGCTGGACATGCCGGCACACACTGTTCACGCTCGCATCACCGTTGCCAACTTCCAGCAGCTGCTAGCATGCAAACAGGCTCGAGAAGTCAAAGCCAGTGCTGTGCTGCACCTTCGCCTTCGCCCACGTAAGCCACGTCAGTGCACTCTGTACTTGTCTCCTCTGCTGCATCTAGCGGGATCTTCTCTGCAGCTCGGAGGCTCAAGGGAAGGAAGAGCAGCTGTTTCCACGGAAGCTTGGTGCTGCTCGAAGCAGCAGCACAGGGAGCTGTCTTTGGAGTTCCTTCTGCTGCTGCTAGCGTGACTTTTCCAGGCAAGCGAGTGGCAGCCCCGCTTTCCCTGCAGCCTGTAGGACGCGCACACAAGCCGTGTGCACGGCAGCTTGGGTTCTTCGCTTTTCGTAGCGAGCGGCGCTTTCATTGCCCCGGAGGCGAACAGCCGTCTGCTTCTCGCCCAGAAAGCTCTGCCGGCGCAGGGGGCGCACCAGAGCACTGCTTCTGCCGAAACACGCCTGGCCCACACACAGTCCCCTCTCAGGGCTACGTGGCGGCACACTCTGCCTCTCCTGTGCTCCGCATCGGAACACAAAGCTCCTCGGCTACGTCTCGCACGGAGAAGTGTGCCAGAAGCACACGCTTGCCGGCGCTGGCCCCTGCAACTCGGAGAAACTTGTCTTTGCACCGCATTGCCGGGCAGTCCCCTTTTACAGCCTGCACAACGCCCTCAGGTCGCGGTGCTCTTTGCACGGTTCTGGGCGGCTCCAAGTACCCCCGCGCCCATGACAGGCTCGTAAAGAGCAAAGAGGCGAGTAGTGGTCTCGCCCAGAAACAGGGACCGGCACAAAAGCATGATCTCCGCGAGCCATTCTCGTCGGCCAGCCGGTTGTGCTCTGTCGAAAGCCTTGGACACCTAAACACTCAAGCGCTGCTTTCCTGGCGCATGTCTCTAAGCCAGAGCTAGACGGGCACTTTGGACGCGATCGAAACAGAAGCAGAATGATTCTACCTGCAGCTGAGGCAAATCCGTGCACAGCACGTTGTGCGTGCCAGCACTGTACACGCTGATGAGCAGCAAAGCCGAATGCCCTCGCTGGGCTTCAGTTCTCTCCAGACGGCAGCAGGCGAAGATTGAAGCCGCGGAGCACGGCAGGCACTTCTGGGTGCTCGCTAGCGAATTGCCGAAGTGCAGGCGAATGCTCCTTCACAACGCACATTTAGCCGAGAAGACTCTTGCTGCTTCAGGAAGTAAGGCGCAGCCCTTAGACTTCATCCCAGCAGCTGGCTGGGAAGCAGTTTTCTTACAGCTTCAGTGTTGCAGAGTCCATGCAGCTTGAGCTGAGCCAGGAGGAGGCGTCTACAAAAGGAGGCGTTCTTGAAGCAGCCCTTCTCCAAGCACAAGCCACTGAGGCTCTGTAGCTTCCTTCTCAGCTGGACATGCCGGCACACACTGTTCACGCTCGCATCACCGTTGCCAACTTCCAGCAGCTGCTAGCATGCAAACAGGCTCGAGAAGTCAAAGCCAGTGCTGTGCTGCACCTTCGCCTTCGCCCACGTAAGCCACGTCAGTGCACTCTGTACTTGTCTCCTCTGCTGCATCTAGCGGGATCTTCTCTGCAGCTCGGAGGCTCAAGGGAAGGAAGAGCAGCTGTTTCCACGGAAGCTTGGTGCTGCTCGAAGCAGCAGCACAGGGAGCTGTCTTTGGAGTTCCTTCTGCTGCTGCTAGCGTGACTTTTCCAGGCAAGCGAGTGGCAGCCCCGCTTTCCCTGCAGCCTGTAGGACGCGCACACAAGCCGTGTGCACGGCAGCTTGGGTTCTTCGCTTTTCGTAGCGAGCGGCGCTTTCATTGCCCCGGAGGCGAACAGCCGTCTGCTTCTCGCCCAGAAAGCTCTGCCGGCGCAGGGGGCGCACCAGAGCACTGCTTCTGCCGAAACACGCCTGGCCCACACACAGTCCCCTCTCAGGGCTACGTGGCGGCACACTCTGCCTCTCCTGTGCTCCGCATCGGAACACAAAGCTCCTCGGCTACGTCTCGCACGGAGAAGTGTGCCAGAAGCACACGCTTGCCGGCGCTGGCCCCTGCAACTCGGAGAAACTTGTCTTTGCACCGCATTGCCGGGCAGTCCCCTTTTACAGCCTGCACAACGCCCTCAGGTCGCGGTGCTCTTTGCACGGTTCTGGGCGGCTCCAAGTACCCCCGCGCCCATGACAGGCTCGTAAAGAGCAAAGAGGCGAGTAGTGGTCTCGCCCAGAAACAGGGACCGGCACAAAAGCATGATCTCCGCGAGCCATTCTCGTCGGCCAGCCGGTTGTGCTCTGCCGAAAGCCTTGGACACCTAAACACTCAAGCGCTGCTTTCCTGGCGCATGTCTCTAAGCCAGAGCTAGACGGGCACTTTGGACGCGATCGAAACAGAAGCAGAATGATTCTACCTGCAGCTGAGGCAAATCCGTGCACAGCACGTTGTGCGTGCCAGCACTGTACACGCTGATGAGCAGCAAAGCCGAATGCCCTCGCTGGGCTTCAGTTCTCTCCAGACGGCAGCAGGCGAAGATTGAAGCCGCGGAGCACGGCAGGCACTTCTGGGTGCTCGCTAGCGAATTGCCGAAGTGCAGGCGAATGCTCCTTCACAACGCACATTTAGCCGAGAAGACTCTTGCTGCTTCAGGAAGTAAGGCGCAGCCCTTAGACTTCATCCCAGCAGCTGGCTGGGAAGCAGTTTTCTTACAGCTTCAGTGTTGCAGAGTCCATGCAGCTTGAGCTGAGCCAGGAGGAGGCGTCTACAAAAGGAGGCGTTCTTGAAGCAGCCCTTCTCCAAGCACAAGCCACTGAGGCTCTGTAGCTTCCTTCTCAGCTGGACATGCCGGCACACACTGTTCACGCTCGCATCACCGTTGCCAACTTCCAGCAGCTGCTAGCATGCAAACAGGCTCGAGAAGTCAAAGCCAGTGCTGTGCTGCACCTTCGCCTTCGCCCACGTAAGCCACGTCAGTGCACTCTGTACTTGTCTCCTCTGCTGCATCTAGCGGGATCTTCTCTGCAGCTCGGAGGCTCAAGGGAAGGAAGAGCAGCTGTTTCCACGGAAGCTTGGTGCTGCTCGAAGCAGCAGCACAGGGAGCTGTCTTTGGAGTTCCTTCTGCTGCTGCTAGCGTGACTTTTCCAGGCAAGCGAGTGGCAGCCCCGCTTTCCCTGCAGCCTGTAGGACGCGCACACAAGCCGTGTGCACGGCAGCTTGGGTTCTTCGCTTTTCGTAGCGAGCGGCGCTTTCATTGCCCCGGAGGCGAACAGCCGTCTGCTTCTCGCCCAGAAAGCTCTGCCGGCGCAGGGGGCGCACCAGAGCACTGCTTCTGCCGAAACACGCCTGGCCCATACACAGTCCCCTCTCAGGGCTACGTGGCGGCACACTCTGCCTCTCCTGTGCTCCGCATCGGAACACAAAGCTCCTCGGCTACGTCTCGCACGGAGAAGTGTGCCAGAAGCACATGCTTGCCGGCGCTGGCCCCTGCAACTCGGAGAAACTTGTCTTTGCACCGCATTGCCGGGCAGTCCCCTTTTACAGCCTGCACAACGCCCTCAGGTCGCGGTGCTCTTTGCACGGTTCTGGGCGGCTCCAAGTACCCCCGCGCCCATGACAGGCTCGTAAAGAGCAAAGAGGCGAGTAGTGGTCTCGCCCAGAAACAGGGACCGGCACAAAAGCATGATCTCCGCGAGCCATTCTCGTCGGCCAGCCGGTTGTGCTCTGTCGAAAGCCTTGGACACCTAAACACTCAAGCGCTGCTTTCCTGGCGCATGTCTCTAAGCCAGAGCTAGACGGGCACTTTGGACGCGATCGAAACAGAAGCAGAATGATTCTACCTGCAGCTGAGGCAAATCCGTGCACAGCACGTTGTGCGTGCCAGCACTGTACACGCTGATGAGCAGCAAAGCCGAATGCCCTCGCTGGGCTTCAGTTCTCTCCAGACGGCAGCACGCGAAGATTGAAGCCGCGGAGCACGGCAGGCACTTCTGGGTGCTCGCTAGCGAATTGCCGAAGTGCAGGCGAATGCTCCTTCACAACGCACATTTAGCCGAGAAGACTCTTGCTGCTTCAGGAAGTAAGGCGCAGCCCTTAGACTTCATCCCAGCAGCTGGCTGGGAAGCAGTTTTCTTACAGCTTCAGTGTTGCAGAGTCCATGCAGCTTGAGCTGAGCCAGGAGGAGGCGTCTACAAAAGGAGGCGTTCTTGAAGCAGCCCTTCTCCAAGCACAAGCCACTGAGGCTCTGTAGCTTCCTTCTCAGCTGGACATGCCGGCACACACTGTTCACGCTCGCATCACCGTTGCCAACTTCCAGCAGCTGCTAGCATGCAAACAGGCTCGAGAAGTCAAAGCCAGTGCTGTGCTGCACCTTCGCCTTCGCCCACGTAAGCCACGTCAGTGCACTCTGTACTTGTCTCCTCTGCTGCATCTAGCGGGATCTTCTCTGCAGCTCGGAGGCTCAAGGGAAGGAAGAGCAGCTGTTTCCACGGAAGCTTGGTGCTGCTCGAAGCAGCAGCACAGGGAGCTGTCTTTGGAGTTCCTTCTGCTGCTGCTAGCGTGACTTTTCCAGGCAAGCGAGTGGCAGCCCCGCTTTCCCTGCAGCCTGTAGGACGCGCACACAAGCCGTGTGCACGGCAGCTTGGGTTCTTCGCTTTTCGTAGCGAGCGGCGCTTTCATTGCCCCGGAGGCGAACAGCCGTCTGCTTCTCGCCCAGAAAGCTCTGCCGGCGCAGGGGGCGCACCAGAGCACTGCTTCTGCCGAAACACGCCTGGCCCACACACAGTCCCCTCTCAGGGCTACGTGGCGGCACACTCTGCCTCTCCTGTGCTCCGCATCGGAACACAAAGCTCCTCGGCTACGTCTCGCACGGAGAAGTGTGCCAGAAGCACACGCTTGCCGGCGCTGGCCCCTGCAACTCGGAGAAACTTGTCTTTGCACCGCATTGCCGGGCAGTCCCCTTTTACAGCCTGCACAACGCCCTCAGGTCGCGGTGCTCTTTGCACGGTTCTGGGCGGCTCCAAGTACCCCCGCGCCCATGACAGGCTCGTAAAGAGCAAAGAGGCGAGTAGTGGTCTCGCCCAGAAACAGGGACCGGCACAAAAGCATGATCTCCGCGAGCCATTCTCGTCGGCCAGCCGGTTGTGCTCTGCCGAAAGCCTTGGACACCTAAACACTCAAGCGCTGCTTTCCTGGCGCATGTCTCTAAGCCAGAGCTAGACGGGCACTTTGGACGCGATCGAAACAGAAGCAGAATGATTCTACCTGCAGCTGAGGCAAATCCGTGCACAGCACGTTGTGCGTGCCAGCACTGTACACGCTGATGAGCAGCAAAGCCGAATGCCCTCGCTGGGCTTCAGTTCTCTCCAGACGGCAGCACGCGAAGATTGAAGCCGCGGAGCACGGCAGGCACTTCTGGGTGCTCGCTAGCGAATTGCCGAAGTGCAGGCGAATGCTCCTTCACAACGCACATTTAGCCGAGAAGACTCTTGCTGCTTCAGGAAGTAAGGCGCAGCCCTTAGACTTCATCCCAGCAGCTGGCTGGGAAGCAGTTTTCTTACAGCTTCAGTGTTGCAGAGTCCATGCAGCTTGAGCTGAGCCAGGAGGAGGCGTCTACAAAAGGAGGCGTTCTTGAAGCAGCCCTTCTCCAAGCACAAGCCACTGAGGCTCTGTAGCTTCCTTCTCAGCTGGACATGCCGGCACACACTGTTCACGCTCGCATCACCGTTGCCAACTTCCAGCAGCTGCTAGCATGCAAACAGGCTCGAGAAGTCAAAGCCAGTGCTGTGCTGCGCTGCACCTTCGCCTTCGCCCACGTAAGCCACGTCAGTGCACTCTGTACTTGTCTCCTCTGCTGCATCTAGCGGGATCTTCTCTGCAGCTCGGAGGCTCAAGGGAAGGAAGAGCAGCTGTTTCCACGGAAGCTTGGTGCTGCTCGAAGCAGCAGCACAGGGAGCTGTCTTTGGAGTTCCTTCTGCTGCTGCTAGCGTGACTTTTCCAGGCAAGCGAGTGGCAGCCCCGCTTTCCCTGCAGCCTGTAGGACGCGCACACAAGCCGTGTGCACGGCAGCTTGGGTTCTTCGCTTTTCGTAGCGAGCGGCGCTTTCATTGCCCCGGAGGCGAACAGCCGTCTGCTTCTCGCCCAGAAAGCTCTGCCGGCGCAGGGGGCGCACCAGAGCACTGCTTCTGCCGAAACACGCCTGGCCCACACACAGTCCCCTCTCAGGGCTACGTGGCGGCACACTCTGCCTCTCCTGTGCTCCGCATCGGAACACAAAGCTCCTCGGCTACGTCTCGCACGGAGAAGTGTGCCAGAAGCACACGCTTGCCGGCGCTGGCCCCTGCAACTCGGAGAAACTTGTCTTTGCACCGCATTGCCGGGCAGTCCCCTTTTACAGCCTGCACAACGCCCTCAGGTCGCGGTGCTCTTTGCACGGTTCTGGGCGGCTCCAAGTACCCCCGCGCCCATGACAGGCTCGTAAAGAGCAAAGAGGCGAGTAGTGGTCTCGCCCAGAAACAGGGACCGGCACAAAAGCATGATCTCCGCGAGCCATTCTCGTCGGCCAGCCGGTTGTGCTCTGCCGAAAGCCTTGGACACCTAAACACTCAAGCGCTGCTTTCCTGGCGCATGTCTCTAAGCCAGAGCTAGACGGGCACTTTGGACGCGATCGAAACAGAAGCAGAATGATTCTACCTGCAGCTGAGGCAAATCCGTGCACAGCACGTTGTGCGTGCCAGCACTGTACACGCTGATGAGCAGCAAAGCCGAATGCCCTCGCTGGGCTTCAGTTCTCTCCAGACGGCAGCAGGCGAAGATTGAAGCCGCGGAGCACGGCAGGCACTTCTGGGTGCTCGCTAGCGAATTGCCGAAGTGCAGGCGAATGCTCCTTCACAACGCACATTTAGCCGAGAAGACTCTTGCTGCTTCAGGAAGTAAGGCGCAGCCCTTAGACTTCATCCCAGCAGCTGGCTGGGAAGCAGTTTTCTTACAGCTTCAGTGTTGCAGAGTCCATGCAGCTTGAGCTGAGCCAGGAGGAGGCGTCTACAAAAGGAGGCGTTCTTGAAGCAGCCCTTCTCCAAGCACAAGCCACTGAGGCTCTGTAGCTTCCTTCTCAGCTGGACATGCCGGCACACACTGTTCACGCTCGCATCACCGTTGCCAACTTCCAGCAGCTGCTAGCATGCAAACAGGCTCGAGAAGTCAAAGCCAGTGCTGTGCTGCACCTTCGCCTTCGCCCACGTAAGCCACGTCAGTGCACTCTGTACTTGTCTCCTCTGCTGCATCTAGCGGGATCTTCTCTGCAGCTCGGAGGCTCAAGGGAAGGAAGAGCAGCTGTTTCCACGGAAGCTTGGTGCTGCTCGAAGCAGCAGCACAGGGAGCTGTCTTTGGAGTTCCTTCTGCTGCTGCTAGCGTGACTTTTCCAGGCAAGCGAGTGGCAGCCCCGCTTTCCCTGCAGCCTGTAGGACGCGCACACAAGCCGTGTGCACGGCAGCTTGGGTTCTTCGCTTTTCGTAGCGAGCGGCGCTTTCATTGCCCCGGAGGCGAACAGCCGTCTGCTTCTCGCCCAGAAAGCTCTGCCGGCGCAGGGGGCGCACCAGAGCACTGCTTCTGCCGAAACACGCCTGGCCCACACACAGTCCCCTCTCAGGGCTACGTGGCGGCACACTCTGCCTCTCCTGTGCTCCGCATCGGAACACAAAGCTCCTCGGCTACGTCTCGCACGGAGAAGTGTGCCAGAAGCACACGCTTGCCGGCGCTGGCCCCTGCAACTCGGAGAAACTTGTCTTTGCACCGCATTGCCGGGCAGTCCCCTTTTACAGCCTGCACAACGCCCTCAGGTCGCGGTGCTCTTTGCACGGTTCTGGGCGGCTCCAAGTACCCCCGCGCCCATGACAGGCTCGTAAAGAGCAAAGAGGCGAGTAGTGGTCTCGCCCAGAAACAGGGACCGGCACAAAAGCATGATCTCCGCGAGCCATTCTCGTCGGCCAGCCGGTTGTGCTCTGCCGAAAGCCTTGGACACCTAAACACTCAAGCGCTGCTTTCCTGGCGCATGTCTCTAAGCCAGAGCTAGACGGGCACTTTGGACGCGATCGAAACAGAAGCAGAATGATTCTACCTGCAGCTGAGGCAAATCCGTGCACAGCACGTTGTGCGTGCCAGCACTGTACACGCTGATGAGCAGCAAAGCCGAATGCCCTCGCTGGGCTTCAGTTCTCTCCAGACGGCAGCACGCGAAGATTGAAGCCGCGGAGCACGGCAGGCACTTCTGGGTGCTCGCTAGCGAATTGCCGAAGTGCAGGCGAATGCTCCTTCACAACGCACATTTAGCCGAGAAGACTCTTGCTGCTTCAGGAAGTAAGGCGCAGCCCTTAGACTTCATCCCAGCAGCTGGCTGGGAAGCAGTTTTCTTACAGCTTCAGTGTTGCAGAGTCCATGCAGCTTGAGCTGAGCCAGGAGGAGGCGTCTACAAAAGGAGGCGTTCTTGAAGCAGCCCTTCTCCAAGCACAAGCCACTGAGGCTCTGTAGCTTCCTTCTCAGCTGGACATGCCGGCACACACTGTTCACGCTCGCATCACCGTTGCCAACTTCCAGCAGCTGCTAGCATGCAAACAGGCTCGAGAAGTCAAAGCCAGTGCTGTGCTGCGCTGCACCTTCGCCTTCGCCCACGTAAGCCACGTCAGTGCACTCTGTACTTGTCTCCTCTGCTGCATCTAGCGGGATCTTCTCTGCAGCTCGGAGGCTCAAGGGAAGGAAGAGCAGCTGTTTCCACGGAAGCTTGGTGCTGCTCGAAGCAGCAGCACAGGGAGCTGTCTTTGGAGTTCCTTCTGCTGCTGCTAGCGTGACTTTTCCAGGCAAGCGAGTGGCAGCCCCGCTTTCCCTGCAGCCTGTAGGACGCGCACACAAGCCGTGTGCACGGCAGCTTGGGTTCTTCGCTTTTCGTAGCGAGCGGCGCTTTCATTGCCCCGGAGGCGAACAGCCGTCTGCTTCTCGCCCAGAAAGCTCTGCCGGCGCAGGGGGCGCACCAGAGCACTGCTTCTGCCGAAACACGCCTGGCCCACACACAGTCCCCTCTCAGGGCTACGTGGCGGCACACTCTGCCTCTCCTGTGCTCCGCATCGGAACACAAAGCTCCTCGGCTACGTCTCGCACGGAGAAGTGTGCCAGAAGCACACGCTTGCCGGCGCTGGCCCCTGCAACTCGGAGAAACTTGTCTTTGCACCGCATTGCCGGGCAGTCCCCTTTTACAGCCTGCACAACGCCCTCAGGTCGCGGTGCTCTTTGCACGGTTCTGGGCGGCTCCAAGTACCCCCGCGCCCATGACAGGCTCGTAAAGAGCAAAGAGGCGAGTAGTGGTCTCGCCCAGAAACAGGGACCGGCACAAAAGCATGATCTCCGCGAGCCATTCTCGTCGGC
Source organism: Coloeus monedula (assembly GCF_965178545.1). Classification (NCBI taxonomy): domain Eukaryota; kingdom Metazoa; phylum Chordata; class Aves; order Passeriformes; family Corvidae; genus Coloeus; species Coloeus monedula. The sequence continues at coordinate 30,332 of NW_028120472.1, forward strand.
CAGCCGGTTGTGCTCTGTCGAAAGCCTTGGACACCTAAACACTCAAGCGCTGCTTTCCTGGCGCATGTCTCTAAGCCAGAGCTAGACGGGCACTTTGGACGCGATCGAAACAGAAGCAGAATGATTCTACCTGCAGCTGAGGCAAATCCGTGCACAGCACGTTGTGCGTGCCAGCACTGTACACGCTGATGAGCAGCAAAGCCGAATGCCCTCGCTGGGCTTCAGTTCTCTCCAGACGGCAGCACGCGAAGATTGAAGCCGCGGAGCACGGCAGGCACTTCTGGGTGCTCGCTAGCGAATTGCCGAAGTGCAGGCGAATGCTCCTTCACAACGCACATTTAGCCGAGAAGACTCTTGCTGCTTCAGGAAGTAAGGCGCAGCCCTTAGACTTCATCCCAGCAGCTGGCTGGGAAGCAGTTTTCTTACAGCTTCAGTGTTGCAGAGTCCATGCAGCTTGAGCTGAGCCAGGAGGAGGCGTCTACAAAAGGAGGCGTTCTTGAAGCAGCCCTTCTCCAAGCACAAGCCACTGAGGCTCTGTAGCTTCCTTCTCAGCTGGACATGCCGGCACACACTGTTCACGCTCGCATCACCGTTGCCAACTTCCAGCAGCTGCTAGCATGCAAACAGGCTCGAGAAGTCAAAGCCAGTGCTGTGCTGCACCTTCGCCTTCGCCCACGTAAGCCACGTCAGTGCACTCTGTACTTGTCTCCTCTGCTGCATCTAGCGGGATCTTCTCTGCAGCTCGGAGGCTCAAGGGAAGGAAGAGCAGCTGTTTCCACGGAAGCTTGGTGCTGCTCGAAGCAGCAGCACAGGGAGCTGTCTTTGGAGTTCCTTCTGCTGCTGCTAGCGTGACTTTTCCAGGCAAGCGAGTGGCAGCCCCGCTTTCCCTGCAGCCTGTAGGACGCGCACACAAGCCGTGTGCACGGCAGCTTGGGTTCTTCGCTTTTCGTAGCGAGCGGCGCTTTCATTGCCCCGGAGGCGAACAGCCGTCTGCTTCTCGCCCAGAAAGCTCTGCCGGCGCAGGGGGCGCACCAGAGCACTGCTTCTGCCGAAACACGCCTGGCCCATACACAGTCCCCTCTCAGGGCTACGTGGCGGCACACTCTGCCTCTCCTGTGCTCCGCATCGGAACACGAAGCTCCTCGGCTACGTCTCGCACGGAGAAGTGTGCCAGAAGCACACGCTTGCCGGCGCTGGCCCCTGCAACTCGGAGAAACTTGTCTTTGCACCGCATTGCCGGGCAGTCCCCTTTTACAGCCTGCACAACGCCCTCAGGTCGCGGTGCTCTTTGCACGGTTCTGGGCGGCTCCAAGTACCCCCGCGCCCATGACAGGCTCGTAAAGAGCAAAGAGGCGAGTAGTGGTCTCGCCCAGAAACAGGGACCGGCACAAAAGCATGATCTCCGCGAGCCATTCTCGTCGGCCAGCCGGTTGTGCTCTGTCGAAAGCCTTGGACACCTAAACACTCAAGCGCTGCTTTCCTGGCGCATGTCTCTAAGCCAGAGCTAGACGGGCACTTTGGACGCGATCGAAACAGAAGCAGAATGATTCTACCTGCAGCTGAGGCAAATCCGTGCACAGCACGTTGTGCGTGCCAGCACTGTACACGCTGATGAGCAGCAAAGCCGAATGCCCTCGCTGGGCTTCAGTTCTCTCCAGACGGCAGCACGCGAAGATTGAAGCCGCGGAGCACGGCAGGCACTTCTGGGTGCTCGCTAGCGAATTGCCGAAGTGCAGGCGAATGCTCCTTCACAACGCACATTTAGCCGAGAAGACTCTTGCTGCTTCAGGAAGTAAGGCGCAGCCCTTAGACTTCATCCCAGCAGCTGGCTGGGAAGCAGTTTTCTTACAGCTTCAGTGTTGCAGAGTCCATGCAGCTTGAGCTGAGCCAGGAGGAGGCGTCTACAAAAGGAGGCGTTCTTGAAGCAGCCCTTCTCCAAGCACAAGCCACTGAGGCTCTGTAGCTTCCTTCTCAGCTGGACATGCCGGCACACACTGTTCACGCTCGCATCACCGTTGCCAACTTCCAGCAGCTGCTAGCATGCAAACAGGCTCGAGAAGTCAAAGCCAGTGCTGTGCTGCACCTTCGCCTTCGCCCACGTAAGCCACGTCAGTGCACTCTGTACTTGTCTCCTCTGCTGCATCTAGCGGGATCTTCTCTGCAGCTCGGAGGCTCAAGGGAAGGAAGAGCAGCTGTTTCCACGGAAGCTTGGTGCTGCTCGAAGCAGCAGCACAGGGAGCTGTCTTTGGAGTTCCTTCTGCTGCTGCTAGCGTGACTTTTCCAGGCAAGCGAGTGGCAGCCCCGCTTTCCCTGCAGCCTGTAGGACGCGCACACAAGCCGTGTGCACGGCAGCTTGGGTTCTTCGCTTTTCGTAGCGAGCGGCGCTTTCATTGCCCCGGAGGCGAACAGCCGTCTGCTTCTCGCCCAGAAAGCTCTGCCGGCGCAGGGGGCGCACCAGAGCACTGCTTCTGCCGAAACACGCCTGGCCCACACACAGTCCCCTCTCAGGGCTACGTGGCGGCACACTCTGCCTCTCCTGTGCTCCGCATCGGAACACAAAGCTCCTCGGCTACGTCTCGCACGGAGAAGTGTGCCAGAAGCACACGCTTGCCGGCGCTGGCCCCTGCAACTCGGAGAAACTTGTCTTTGCACCGCATTGCCGGGCAGTCCCCTTTTACAGCCTGCACAACGCCCTCAGGTCGCGGTGCTCTTTGCACGGTTCTGGGCGGCTCCAAGTACCCCCGCGCCCATGACAGGCTCGTAAAGAGCAAAGAGGCGAGTAGTGGTCTCGCCCAGAAACAGGGACCGGCACAAAAGCATGATCTCCGCGAGCCATTCTCGTCGGCCAGCCGGTTGTGCTCTGCCGAAAGCCTTGGACACCTAAACACTCAAGCGCTGCTTTCCTGGCGCATGTCTCTAAGCCAGAGCTAGACGGGCACTTTGGACGCGATCGAAACAGAAGCAGAATGATTCTACCTGCAGCTGAGGCAAATCCGTGCACAGCACGTTGTGCGTGCCAGCACTGTACACGCTGATGAGCAGCAAAGCCGAATGCCCTCGCTGGGCTTCAGTTCTCTCCAGACGGCAGCACGCGAAGATTGAAGCCGCGGAGCACGGCAGGCACTTCTGGGTGCTCGCTAGCGAATTGCCGAAGTGCAGGCGAATGCTCCTTCACAACGCACATTTAGCCGAGAAGACTCTTGCTGCTTCAGGAAGTAAGGCGCAGCCCTTAGACTTCATCCCAGCAGCTGGCTGGGAAGCAGTTTTCTTACAGCTTCAGTGTTGCAGAGTCCATGCAGCTTGAGCTGAGCCAGGAGGAGGCGTCTACAAAAGGAGGCGTTCTTGAAGCAGCCCTTCTCCAAGCACAAGCCACTGAGGCTCTGTAGCTTCCTTCTCAGCTGGACATGCCGGCACACACTGTTCACGCTCGCATCACCGTTGCCAACTTCCAGCAGCTGCTAGCATGCAAACAGGCTCGAGAAGTCAAAGCCAGTGCTGTGCTGCGCTGCACCTTCGCCTTCGCCCACGTAAGCCACGTCAGTGCACTCTGTACTTGTCTCCTCTGCTGCATCTAGCGGGATCTTCTCTGCAGCTCGGAGGCTCAAGGGAAGGAAGAGCAGCTGTTTCCACGGAAGCTTGGTGCTGCTCGAAGCAGCAGCACAGGGAGCTGTCTTTGGAGTTCCTTCTGCTGCTGCTAGCGTGACTTTTCCAGGCAAGCGAGTGGCAGCCCCGCTTTCCCTGCAGCCTGTAGGACGCGCACACAAGCCGTGTGCACGGCAGCTTGGGTTCTTCGCTTTTCGTAGCGAGCGGCGCTTTCATTGCCCCGGAGGCGAACAGCCGTCTGCTTCTCGCCCAGAAAGCTCTGCCGGCGCAGGGGGCGCACCAGAGCACTGCTTCTGCCGAAACACGCCTGGCCCACACACAGTCCCCTCTCAGGGCTACGTGGCGGCACACTCTGCCTCTCCTGTGCTCCGCATCGGAACACAAAGCTCCTCGGCTACGTCTCGCACGGAGAAGTGTGCCAGAAGCACACGCTTGCCGGCGCTGGCCCCTGCAACTCGGAGAAACTTGTCTTTGCACCGCATTGCCGGGCAGTCCCCTTTTACAGCCTGCACAACGCCCTCAGGTCGCGGTGCTCTTTGCACGGTTCTGGGCGGCTCCAAGTACCCCCGCGCCCATGACAGGCTCGTAAAGAGCAAAGAGGCGAGTAGTGGTCTCGCCCAGAAACAGGGACCGGCACAAAAGCATGATCTCCGCGAGCCATTCTCGTCGGCCAGCCGGTTGTGCTCTGCCGAAAGCCTTGGACACCTAAACACTCAAGCGCTGCTTTCCTGGCGCATGTCTCTAAGCCAGAGCTAGACGGGCACTTTGGACGCGATCGAAACAGAAGCAGAATGATTCTACCTGCAGCTGAGGCAAATCCGTGCACAGCACGTTGTGCGTGCCAGCACTGTACACGCTGATGAGCAGCAAAGCCGAATGCCCTCGCTGGGCTTCAGTTCTCTCCAGACGGCAGCACGCGAAGATTGAAGCCGCGGAGCACGGCAGGCACTTCTGGGTGCTCGCTAGCGAATTGCCGAAGTGCAGGCGAATGCTCCTTCACAACGCACATTTAGCCGAGAAGACTCTTGCTGCTTCAGGAAGTAAGGCGCAGCCCTTAGACTTCATCCCAGCAGCTGGCTGGGAAGCAGTTTTCTTACAGCTTCAGTGTTGCAGAGTCCATGCAGCTTGAGCTGAGCCAGGAGGAGGCGTCTACAAAAGGAGGCGTTCTTGAAGCAGCCCTTCTCCAAGCACAAGCCACTGAGGCTCTGTAGCTTCCTTCTCAGCTGGACATGCCGGCACACACTGTTCACGCTCGCATCACCGTTGCCAACTTCCAGCAGCTGCTAGCATGCAAACAGGCTCGAGAAGTCAAAGCCAGTGCTGTGCTGCGCTGCACCTTCGCCTTCGCCCACGTAAGCCACGTCAGTGCACTCTGTACTTGTCTCCTCTGCTGCATCTAGCGGGATCTTCTCTGCAGCTCGGAGGCTCAAGGGAAGGAAGAGCAGCTGTTTCCACGGAAGCTTGGTGCTGCTCGAAGCAGCAGCACAGGGAGCTGTCTTTGGAGTTCCTTCTGCTGCTGCTAGCGTGACTTTTCCAGGCAAGCGAGTGGCAGCCCCGCTTTCCCTGCAGCCTGTAGGACGCGCACACAAGCCGTGTGCACGGCAGCTTGGGTTCTTCGCTTTTCGTAGCGAGCGGCGCTTTCATTGCCCCGGAGGCGAACAGCCGTCTGCTTCTCGCCCAGAAAGCTCTGCCGGCGCAGGGGGCGCACCAGAGCACTGCTTCTGCCGAAACACGCCTGGCCCACACACAGTCCCCTCTCAGGGCTACGTGGCGGCACACTCTGCCTCTCCTGTGCTCCGCATCGGAACACAAAGCTCCTCGGCTACGTCTCGCACGGAGAAGTGTGCCAGAAGCACACGCTTGCCGGCGCTGGCCCCTGCAACTCGGAGAAACTTGTCTTTGCACCGCATTGCCGGGCAGTCCCCTTTTACAGCCTGCACAACGCCCTCAGGTCGCGGTGCTCTTTGCACGGTTCTGGGCGGCTCCAAGTACCCCCGCGCCCATGACAGGCTCGTAAAGAGCAAAGAGGCGAGTAGTGGTCTCGCCCAGAAACAGGGACCGGCACAAAAGCATGATCTCCGCGAGCCATTCTCGTCGGCCAGCCGGTTGTGCTCTGTCGAAAGCCTTGGACACCTAAACACTCAAGCGCTGCTTTCCTGGCGCATGTCTCTAAGCCAGAGCTAGACGGGCACTTTGGACGCGATCGAAACAGAAGCAGAATGATTCTACCTGCAGCTGAGGCAAATCCGTGCACAGCACGTTGTGCGTGCCAGCACTGTACACGCTGATGAGCAGCAAAGCCGAATGCCCTCGCTGGGCTTCAGTTCTCTCCAGACGGCAGCACGCGAAGATTGAAGCCGCGGAGCACGGCAGGCACTTCTGGGTGCTCGCTAGCGAATTGCCGAAGTGCAGGCGAATGCTCCTTCACAACGCACATTTAGCCGAGAAGACTCTTGCTGCTTCAGGAAGTAAGGCGCAGCCCTTAGACTTCATCCCAGCAGCTGGCTGGGAAGCAGTTTTCTTACAGCTTCAGTGTTGCAGAGTCCATGCAGCTTGAGCTGAGCCAGGAGGAGGCGTCTACAAAAGGAGGCGTTCTTGAAGCAGCCCTTCTCCAAGCACAAGCCACTGAGGCTCTGTAGCTTCCTTCTCAGCTGGACATGCCGGCACACACTGTTCACGCTCGCATCACCGTTGCCAACTTCCAGCAGCTGCTAGCATGCAAACAGGCTCGAGAAGTCAAAGCCAGTGCTGTGCTGCACCTTCGCCTTCGCCCACGTAAGCCACGTCAGTGCACTCTGTACTTGTCTCCTCTGCTGCATCTAGCGGGATCTTCTCTGCAGCTCGGAGGCTCAAGGGAAGGAAGAGCAGCTGTTTCCACGGAAGCTTGGTGCTGCTCGAAGCAGCAGCACAGGGAGCTGTCTTTGGAGTTCCTTCTGCTGCTGCTAGCGTGACTTTTCCAGGCAAGCGAGTGGCAGCCCCGCTTTCCCTGCAGCCTGTAGGACGCGCACACAAGCCGTGTGCACGGCAGCTTGGGTTCTTCGCTTTTCGTAGCGAGCGGCGCTTTCATTGCCCCGGAGGCGAACAGCCGTCTGCTTCTCGCCCAGAAAGCTCTGCCGGCGCAGGGGGCGCACCAGAGCACTGCTTCTGCCGAAACACGCCTGGCCCATACACAGTCCCCTCTCAGGGCTACGTGGCGGCACACTCTGCCTCTCCTGTGCTCCGCATCGGAACACGAAGCTCCTCGGCTACGTCTCGCACGGAGAAGTGTGCCAGAAGCACACGCTTGCCGGCGCTGGCCCCTGCAACTCGGAGAAACTTGTCTTTGCACCGCATTGCCGGGCAGTCCCCTTTTACAGCCTGCACAACGCCCTCAGGTCGCGGTGCTCTTTGCACGGTTCTGGGCGGCTCCAAGTACCCCCGCGCCCATGACAGGCTCGTAAAGAGCAAAGAGGCGAGTAGTGGTCTCGCCCAGAAACAGGGACCGGCACAAAAGCATGATCTCCGCGAGCCATTCTCGTCGGCCAGCCGGTTGTGCTCTGTCGAAAGCCTTGGACACCTAAACACTCAAGCGCTGCTTTCCTGGCGCATGTCTCTAAGCCAGAGCTAGACGGGCACTTTGGACGCGATCGAAACAGAAGCAGAATGATTCTACCTGCAGCTGAGGCAAATCCGTGCACAGCACGTTGTGCGTGCCAGCACTGTACACGCTGATGAGCAGCAAAGCCGAATGCCCTCGCTGGGCTTCAGTTCTCTCCAGACGGCAGCAGGCGAAGATTGAAGCCGCGGAGCACGGCAGGCACTTCTGGGTGCTCGCTAGCGAATTGCCGAAGTGCAGGCGAATGCTCCTTCACAACGCACATTTAGCCGAGAAGACTCTTGCTGCTTCAGGAAGTAAGGCGCAGCCCTTAGACTTCATCCCAGCAGCTGGCTGGGAAGCAGTTTTCTTACAGCTTCAGTGTTGCAGAGTCCATGCAGCTTGAGCTGAGCCAGGAGGAGGCGTCTACAAAAGGAGGCGTTCTTGAAGCAGCCCTTCTCCAAGCACAAGCCACTGAGGCTCTGTAGCTTCCTTCTCAGCTGGACATGCCGGCACACACTGTTCACGCTCGCATCACCGTTGCCAACTTCCAGCAGCTGCTAGCATGCAAACAGGCTCGAGAAGTCAAAGCCAGTGCTGTGCTGCACCTTCGCCTTCGCCCACGTAAGCCACGTCAGTGCACTCTGTACTTGTCTCCTCTGCTGCATCTAGCGGGATCTTCTCTGCAGCTCGGAGGCTCAAGGGAAGGAAGAGCAGCTGTTTCCACGGAAGCTTGGTGCTGCTCGAAGCAGCAGCACAGGGAGCTGTCTTTGGAGTTCCTTCTGCTGCTGCTAGCGTGACTTTTCCAGGCAAGCGAGTGGCAGCCCCGCTTTCCCTGCAGCCTGTAGGACGCGCACACAAGCCGTGTGCACGGCAGCTTGGGTTCTTCGCTTTTCGTAGCGAGCGGCGCTTTCATTGCCCCGGAGGCGAACAGCCGTCTGCTTCTCGCCCAGAAAGCTCTGCCGGCGCAGGGGGCGCACCAGAGCACTGCTTCTGCCGAAACACGCCTGGCCCATACACAGTCCCCTCTCAGGGCTACGTGGCGGCACACTCTGCCTCTCCTGTGCTCCGCATCGGAACACGAAGCTCCTCGGCTACGTCTCGCACGGAGAAGTGTGCCAGAAGCACACGCTTGCCGGCGCTGGCCCCTGCAACTCGGAGAAACTTGTCTTTGCACCGCATTGCCGGGCAGTCCCCTTTTACAGCCTGCACAACGCCCTCAGGTCGCGGTGCTCTTTGCACGGTTCTGGGCGGCTCCAAGTACCCCCGCGCCCATGACAGGCTCGTAAAGAGCAAAGAGGCGAGTAGTGGTCTCGCCCAGAAACAGGGACCGGCACAAAAGCATGATCTCCGCGAGCCATTCTCGTCGGCCAGCCGGTTGTGCTCTGTCGAAAGCCTTGGACACCTAAACACTCAAGCGCTGCTTTCCTGGCGCATGTCTCTAAGCCAGAGCTAGACGGGCACTTTGGACGCGATCGAAACAGAAGCAGAATGATTCTACCTGCAGCTGAGGCAAATCCGTGCACAGCACGTTGTGCGTGCCAGCACTGTACACGCTGATGAGCAGCAAAGCCGAATGCCCTCGCTGGGCTTCAGTTCTCTCCAGACGGCAGCAGGCGAAGATTGAAGCCGCGGAGCACGGCAGGCACTTCTGGGTGCTCGCTAGCGAATTGCCGAAGTGCAGGCGAATGCTCCTTCACAACGCACATTTAGCCGAGAAGACTCTTGCTGCTTCAGGAAGTAAGGCGCAGCCCTTAGACTTCATCCCAGCAGCTGGCTGGGAAGCAGTTTTCTTACAGCTTCAGTGTTGCAGAGTCCATGCAGCTTGAGCTGAGCCAGGAGGAGGCGTCTACAAAAGGAGGCGTTCTTGAAGCAGCCCTTCTCCAAGCACAAGCCACTGAGGCTCTGTAGCTTCCTTCTCAGCTGGACATGCCGGCACACACTGTTCACGCTCGCATCACCGTTGCCAACTTCCAGCAGCTGCTAGCATGCAAACAGGCTCGAGAAGTCAAAGCCAGTGCTGTGCTGCACCTTCGCCTTCGCCCACGTAAGCCACGTCAGTGCACTCTGTACTTGTCTCCTCTGCTGCATCTAGCGGGATCTTCTCTGCAGCTCGGAGGCTCAAGGGAAGGAAGAGCAGCTGTTTCCACGGAAGCTTGGTGCTGCTCGAAGCAGCAGCACAGGGAGCTGTCTTTGGAGTTCCTTCTGCTGCTGCTAGCGTGACTTTTCCAGGCAAGCGAGTGGCAGCCCCGCTTTCCCTGCAGCCTGTAGGACGCGCACACAAGCCGTGTGCACGGCAGCTTGGGTTCTTCGCTTTTCGTAGCGAGCGGCGCTTTCATTGCCCCGGAGGCGAACAGCCGTCTGCTTCTCGCCCAGAAAGCTCTGCCGGCGCAGGGGGCGCACCAGAGCACTGCTTCTGCCGAAACACGCCTGGCCCATACACAGTCCCCTCTCAGGGCTACGTGGCGGCACACTCTGCCTCTCCTGTGCTCCGCATCGGAACACGAAGCTCCTCGGCTACGTCTCGCACGGAGAAGTGTGCCAGAAGCACACGCTTGCCGGCGCTGGCCCCTGCAACTCGGAGAAACTTGTCTTTGCACCGCATTGCCGGGCAGTCCCCTTTTACAGCCTGCACAACGCCCTCAGGTCGCGGTGCTCTTTGCACGGTTCTGGGCGGCTCCAAGTACCCCCGCGCCCATGACAGGCTCGTAAAGAGCAAAGAGGCGAGTAGTGGTCTCGCCCAGAAACAGGGACCGGCACAAAAGCATGATCTCCGCGAGCCATTCTCGTCGGCCAGCCGGTTGTGCTCTGTCGAAAGCCTTGGACACCTAAACACTCAAGCGCTGCTTTCCTGGCGCATGTCTCTAAGCCAGAGCTAGACGGGCACTTTGGACGCGATCGAAACAGAAGCAGAATGATTCTACCTGCAGCTGAGGCAAATCCGTGCACAGCACGTTGTGCGTGCCAGCACTGTACACGCTGATGAGCAGCAAAGCCGAATGCCCTCGCTGGGCTTCAGTTCTCTCCAGACGGCAGCACGCGAAGATTGAAGCCGCGGAGCACGGCAGGCACTTCTGGGTGCTCGCTAGCGAATTGCCGAAGTGCAGGCGAATGCTCCTTCACAACGCACATTTAGCCGAGAAGACTCTTGCTGCTTCAGGAAGTAAGGCGCAGCCCTTAGACTTCATCCCAGCAGCTGGCTGGGAAGCAGTTTTCTTACAGCTTCAGTGTTGCAGAGTCCATGCAGCTTGAGCTGAGCCAGGAGGAGGCGTCTACAAAAGGAGGCGTTCTTGAAGCAGCCCTTCTCCAAGCACAAGCCACTGAGGCTCTGTAGCTTCCTTCTCAGCTGGACATGCCGGCACACACTGTTCACGCTCGCATCACCGTTGCCAACTTCCAGCAGCTGCTAGCATGCAAACAGGCTCGAGAAGTCAAAGCCAGTGCTGTGCTGCACCTTCGCCTTCGCCCACGTAAGCCACGTCAGTGCACTCTGTACTTGTCTCCTCTGCTGCATCTAGCGGGATCTTCTCTGCAGCTCGGAGGCTCAAGGGAAGGAAGAGCAGCTGTTTCCACGGAAGCTTGGTGCTGCTCGAAGCAGCAGCACAGGGAGCTGTCTTTGGAGTTCCTTCTGCTGCTGCTAGCGTGACTTTTCCAGGCAAGCGAGTGGCAGCCCCGCTTTCCCTGCAGCCTGTAGGACGCGCACACAAGCCGTGTGCACGGCAGCTTGGGTTCTTCGCTTTTCGTAGCGAGCGGCGCTTTCATTGCCCCGGAGGCGAACAGCCGTCTGCTTCTCGCCCAGAAAGCTCTGCCGGCGCAGGGGGCGCACCAGAGCACTGCTTCTGCCGAAACACGCCTGGCCCATACACAGTCCCCTCTCAGGGCTACGTGGCGGCACACTCTGCCTCTCCTGTGCTCCGCATCGGAACACGAAGCTCCTCGGCTACGTCTCGCACGGAGAAGTGTGCCAGAAGCACACGCTTGCCGGCGCTGGCCCCTGCAACTCGGAGAAACTTGTCTTTGCACCGCATTGCCGGGCAGTCCCCTTTTACAGCCTGCACAACGCCCTCAGGTCGCGGTGCTCTTTGCACGGTTCTGGGCGGCTCCAAGTACCCCCGCGCCCATGACAGGCTCGTAAAGAGCAAAGAGGCGAGTAGTGGTCTCGCCCAGAAACAGGGACCGGCACAAAAGCATGATCTCCGCGAGCCATTCTCGTCGGCCAGCCGGTTGTGCTCTGTCGAAAGCCTTGGACACCTAAACACTCAAGCGCTGCTTTCCTGGCGCATGTCTCTAAGCCAGAGCTAGACGGGCACTTTGGACGCGATCGAAACAGAAGCAGAATGATTCTACCTGCAGCTGAGGCAAATCCGTGCACAGCACGTTGTGCGTGCCAGCACTGTACACGCTGATGAGCAGCAAAGCCGAATGCCCTCGCTGGGCTTCAGTTCTCTCCAGACGGCAGCACGCGAAGATTGAAGCCGCGGAGCACGGCAGGCACTTCTGGGTGCTCGCTAGCGAATTGCCGAAGTGCAGGCGAATGCTCCTTCACAACGCACATTTAGCCGAGAAGACTCTTGCTGCTTCAGGAAGTAAGGCGCAGCCCTTAGACTTCATCCCAGCAGCTGGCTGGGAAGCAGTTTTCTTACAGCTTCAGTGTTGCAGAGTCCATGCAGCTTGAGCTGAGCCAGGAGGAGGCGTCTACAAAAGGAGGCGTTCTTGAAGCAGCCCTTCTCCAAGCACAAGCCACTGAGGCTCTGTAGCTTCCTTCTCAGCTGGACATGCCGGCACACACTGTTCACGCTCGCATCACCGTTGCCAACTTCCAGCAGCTGCTAGCATGCAAACAGGCTCGAGAAGTCAAAGCCAGTGCTGTGCTGCACCTTCGCCTTCGCCCACGTAAGCCACGTCAGTGCACTCTGTACTTGTCTCCTCTGCTGCATCTAGCGGGATCTTCTCTGCAGCTCGGAGGCTCAAGGGAAGGAAGAGCAGCTGTTTCCACGGAAGCTTGGTGCTGCTCGAAGCAGCAGCACAGGGAGCTGTCTTTGGAGTTCCTTCTGCTGCTGCTAGCGTGACTTTTCCAGGCAAGCGAGTGGCAGCCCCGCTTTCCCTGCAGCCTGTAGGACGCGCACACAAGCCGTGTGCACGGCAGCTTGGGTTCTTCGCTTTTCGTAGCGAGCGGCGCTTTCATTGCCCCGGAGGCGAACAGCCGTCTGCTTCTCGCCCAGAAAGCTCTGCCGGCGCAGGGGGCGCACCAGAGCACTGCTTCTGCCGAAACACGCCTGGCCCATACACAGTCCCCTCTCAGGGCTACGTGGCGGCACACTCTGCCTCTCCTGTGCTCCGCATCGGAACACGAAGCTCCTCGGCTACGTCTCGCACGGAGAAGTGTGCCAGAAGCACACGCTTGCCGGCGCTGGCCCCTGCAACTCGGAGAAACTTGTCTTTGCACCGCATTGCCGGGCAGTCCCCTTTTACAGCCTGCACAACGCCCTCAGGTCGCGGTGCTCTTTGCACGGTTCTGGGCGGCTCCAAGTACCCCCGCGCCCATGACAGGCTCGTAAAGAGCAAAGAGGCGAGTAGTGGTCTCGCCCAGAAACAGGGACCGGCACAAAAGCATGATCTCCGCGAGCCATTCTCGTCGGCCAGCCGGTTGTGCTCTGTCGAAAGCCTTGGACACCTAAACACTCAAGCGCTGCTTTCCTGGCGCATGTCTCTAAGCCAGAGCTAGACGGGCACTTTGGACGCGATCGAAACAGAAGCAGAATGATTCTACCTGCAGCTGAGGCAAATCCGTGCACAGCACGTTGTGCGTGCCAGCACTGTACACGCTGATGAGCAGCAAAGCCGAATGCCCTCGCTGGGCTTCAGTTCTCTCCAGACGGCAGCACGCGAAGATTGAAGCCGCGGAGCACGGCAGGCACTTCTGGGTGCTCGCTAGCGAATTGCCGAAGTGCAGGCGAATGCTCCTTCACAACGCACATTTAGCCGAGAAGACTCTTGCTGCTTCAGGAAGTAAGGCGCAGCCCTTAGACTTCATCCCAGCAGCTGGCTGGGAAGCAGTTTTCTTACAGCTTCAGTGTTGCAGAGTCCATGCAGCTTGAGCTGAGCCAGGAGGAGGCGTCTACAAAAGGAGGCGTTCTTGAAGCAGCCCTTCTCCAAGCACAAGCCACTGAGGCTCTGTAGCTTCCTTCTCAGCTGGACATGCCGGCACACACTGTTCACGCTCGCATCACCGTTGCCAACTTCCAGCAGCTGCTAGCATGCAAACAGGCTCGAGAAGTCAAAGCCAGTGCTGTGCTGCACCTTCGCCTTCGCCCACGTAAGCCACGTCAGTGCACTCTGTACTTGTCTCCTCTGCTGCATCTAGCGGGATCTTCTCTGCAGCTCGGAGGCTCAAGGGAAGGAAGAGCAGCTGTTTCCACGGAAGCTTGGTGCTGCTCGAAGCAGCAGCACAGGGAGCTGTCTTTGGAGTTCCTTCTGCTGCTGCTAGCGTGACTTTTCCAGGCAAGCGAGTGGCAGCCCCGCTTTCCCTGCAGCCTGTAGGACGCGCACACAAGCCGTGTGCACGGCAGCTTGGGTTCTTCGCTTTTCGTAGCGAGCGGCGCTTTCATTGCCCCGGAGGCGAACAGCCGTCTGCTTCTCGCCCAGAAAGCTCTGCCGGCGCAGGGGGCGCACCAGAGCACTGCTTCTGCCGAAACACGCCTGGCCCATACACAGTCCCCTCTCAGGGCTACGTGGCGGCACACTCTGCCTCTCCTGTGCTCCGCATCGGAACACGAAGCTCCTCGGCTACGTCTCGCACGGAGAAGTGTGCCAGAAGCACACGCTTGCCGGCGCTGGCCCCTGCAACTCGGAGAAACTTGTCTTTGCACCGCATTGCCGGGCAGTCCCCTTTTACAGCCTGCACAACGCCCTCAGGTCGCGGTGCTCTTTGCACGGTTCTGGGCGGCTCCAAGTACCCCCGCGCCCATGACAGGCTCGTAAAGAGCAAAGAGGCGAGTAGTGGTCTCGCCCAGAAACAGGGACCGGCACAAAAGCATGATCTCCGCGAGCCATTCTCGTCGGCCAGCCGGTTGTGCTCTGTCGAAAGCCTTGGACACCTAAACACTCAAGCGCTGCTTTCCTGGCGCATGTCTCTAAGCCAGAGCTAGACGGGCACTTTGGACGCGATCGAAACAGAAGCAGAATGATTCTACCTGCAGCTGAGGCAAATCCGTGCACAGCACGTTGTGCGTGCCAGCACTGTACACGCTGATGAGCAGCAAAGCCGAATGCCCTCGCTGGGCTTCAGTTCTCTCCAGACGGCAGCACGCGAAGATTGAAGCCGCGGAGCACGGCAGGCACTTCTGGGTGCTCGCTAGCGAATTGCCGAAGTGCAGGCGAATGCTCCTTCACAACGCACATTTAGCCGAGAAGACTCTTGCTGCTTCAGGAAGTAAGGCGCAGCCCTTAGACTTCATCCCAGCAGCTGGCTGGGAAGCAGTTTTCTTACAGCTTCAGTGTTGCAGAGTCCATGCAGCTTGAGCTGAGCCAGGAGGAGGCGTCTACAAAAGGAGGCGTTCTTGAAGCAGCCCTTCTCCAAGCACAAGCCACTGAGGCTCTGTAGCTTCCTTCTCAGCTGGACATGCCGGCACACACTGTTCACGCTCGCATCACCGTTGCCAACTTCCAGCAGCTGCTAGCATGCAAACAGGCTCGAGAAGTCAAAGCCAGTGCTGTGCTGCACCTTCGCCTTCGCCCACGTAAGCCACGTCAGTGCACTCTGTACTTGTCTCCTCTGCTGCATCTAGCGGGATCTTCTCTGCAGCTCGGAGGCTCAAGGGAAGGAAGAGCAGCTGTTTCCACGGAAGCTTGGTGCTGCTCGAAGCAGCAGCACAGGGAGCTGTCTTTGGAGTTCCTTCTGCTGCTGCTAGCGTGACTTTTCCAGGCAAGCGAGTGGCAGCCCCGCTTTCCCTGCAGCCTGTAGGACGCGCACACAAGCCGTGTGCACGGCAGCTTGGGTTCTTCGCTTTTCGTAGCGAGCGGCGCTTTCATTGCCCCGGAGGCGAACAGCCGTCTGCTTCTCGCCCAGAAAGCTCTGCCGGCGCAGGGGGCGCACCAGAGCACTGCTTCTGCCGAAACACGCCTGGCCCATACACAGTCCCCTCTCAGGGCTACGTGGCGGCACACTCTGCCTCTCCTGTGCTCCGCATCGGAACACGAAGCTCCTCGGCTACGTCTCGCACGGAGAAGTGTGCCAGAAGCACACGCTTGCCGGCGCTGGCCCCTGCAACTCGGAGAAACTTGTCTTTGCACCGCATTGCCGGGCAGTCCCCTTTTACAGCCTGCACAACGCCCTCAGGTCGCGGTGCTCTTTGCACGGTTCTGGGCGGCTCCAAGTACCCCCGCGCCCATGACAGGCTCGTAAAGAGCAAAGAGGCGAGTAGTGGTCTCGCCCAGAAACAGGGACCGGCACAAAAGCATGATCTCCGCGAGCCATTCTCGTCGGCCAGCCGGTTGTGCTCTGTCGAAAGCCTTGGACACCTAAACACTCAAGCGCTGCTTTCCTGGCGCATGTCTCTAAGCCAGAGCTAGACGGGCACTTTGGACGCGATCGAAACAGAAGCAGAATGATTCTACCTGCAGCTGAGGCAAATCCGTGCACAGCACGTTGTGCGTGCCAGCACTGTACACGCTGATGAGCAGCAAAGCCGAATGCCCTCGCTGGGCTTCAGTTCTCTCCAGACGGCAGCACGCGAAGATTGAAGCCGCGGAGCACGGCAGGCACTTCTGGGTGCTCGCTAGCGAATTGCCGAAGTGCAGGCGAATGCTCCTTCACAACGCACATTTAGCCGAGAAGACTCTTGCTGCTTCAGGAAGTAAGGCGCAGCCCTTAGACTTCATCCCAGCAGCTGGCTGGGAAGCAGTTTTCTTACAGCTTCAGTGTTGCAGAGTCCATGCAGCTTGAGCTGAGCCAGGAGGAGGCGTCTACAAAAGGAGGCGTTCTTGAAGCAGCCCTTCTCCAAGCACAAGCCACTGAGGCTCTGTAGCTTCCTTCTCAGCTGGACATGCCGGCACACACTGTTCACGCTCGCATCACCGTTGCCAACTTCCAGCAGCTGCTAGCATGCAAACAGGCTCGAGAAGTCAAAGCCAGTGCTGTGCTGCACCTTCGCCTTCGCCCACGTAAGCCACGTCAGTGCACTCTGTACTTGTCTCCTCTGCTGCATCTAGCGGGATCTTCTCTGCAGCTCGGAGGCTCAAGGGAAGGAAGAGCAGCTGTTTCCACGGAAGCTTGGTGCTGCTCGAAGCAGCAGCACAGGGAGCTGTCTTTGGAGTTCCTTCTGCTGCTGCTAGCGTGACTTTTCCAGGCAAGCGAGTGGCAGCCCCGCTTTCCCTGCAGCCTGTAGGACGCGCACACAAGCCGTGTGCACGGCAGCTTGGGTTCTTCGCTTTTCGTAGCGAGCGGCGCTTTCATTGCCCCGGAGGCGAACAGCCGTCTGCTTCTCGCCCAGAAAGCTCTGCCGGCGCAGGGGGCGCACCAGAGCACTGCTTCTGCCGAAACACGCCTGGCCCATACACAGTCCCCTCTCAGGGCTACGTGGCGGCACACTCTGCCTCTCCTGTGCTCCGCATCGGAACACGAAGCTCCTCGGCTACGTCTCGCACGGAGAAGTGTGCCAGAAGCACACGCTTGCCGGCGCTGGCCCCTGCAACTCGGAGAAACTTGTCTTTGCACCGCATTGCCGGGCAGTCCCCTTTTACAGCCTGCACAACGCCCTCAGGTCGCGGTGCTCTTTGCACGGTTCTGGGCGGCTCCAAGTACCCCCGCGCCCATGACAGGCTCGTAAAGAGCAAAGAGGCGAGTAGTGGTCTCGCCCAGAAACAGGGACCGGCACAAAAGCATGATCTCCGCGAGCCATTCTCGTCGGCCAGCCGGTTGTGCTCTGTCGAAAGCCTTGGACACCTAAACACTCAAGCGCTGCTTTCCTGGCGCATGTCTCTAAGCCAGAGCTAGACGGGCACTTTGGACGCGATCGAAACAGAAGCAGAATGATTCTACCTGCAGCTGAGGCAAATCCGTGCACAGCACGTTGTGCGTGCCAGCACTGTACACGCTGATGAGCAGCAAAGCCGAATGCCCTCGCTGGGCTTCAGTTCTCTCCAGACGGCAGCAGGCGAAGATTGAAGCCGCGGAGCACGGCAGGCACTTCTGGGTGCTCGCTAGCGAATTGCCGAAGTGCAGGCGAATGCTCCTTCACAACGCACATTTAGCCGAGAAGACTCTTGCTGCTTCAGGAAGTAAGGCGCAGCCCTTAGACTTCATCCCAGCAGCTGGCTGGGAAGCAGTTTTCTTACAGCTTCAGTGTTGCAGAGTCCATGCAGCTTGAGCTGAGCCAGGAGGAGGCGTCTACAAAAGGAGGCGTTCTTGAAGCAGCCCTTCTCCAAGCACAAGCCACTGAGGCTCTGTAGCTTCCTTCTCAGCTGGACATGCCGGCACACACTGTTCACGCTCGCATCACCGTTGCCAACTTCCAGCAGCTGCTAGCATGCAAACAGGCTCGAGAAGTCAAAGCCAGTGCTGTGCTGCACCTTCGCCTTCGCCCACGTAAGCCACGTCAGTGCACTCTGTACTTGTCTCCTCTGCTGCATCTAGCGGGATCTTCTCTGCAGCTCGGAGGCTCAAGGGAAGGAAGAGCAGCTGTTTCCACGGAAGCTTGGTGCTGCTCGAAGCAGCAGCACAGGGAGCTGTCTTTGGAGTTCCTTCTGCTGCTGCTAGCGTGACTTTTCCAGGCAAGCGAGTGGCAGCCCCGCTTTCCCTGCAGCCTGTAGGACGCGCACACAAGCCGTGTGCACGGCAGCTTGGGTTCTTCGCTTTTCGTAGCGAGCGGCGCTTTCATTGCCCCGGAGGCGAACAGCCGTCTGCTTCTCGCCCAGAAAGCTCTGCCGGCGCAGGGGGCGCACCAGAGCACTGCTTCTGCCGAAACACGCCTGGCCCATACACAGTCCCCTCTCAGGGCTACGTGGCGGCACACTCTGCCTCTCCTGTGCTCCGCATCGGAACACGAAGCTCCTCGGCTACGTCTCGCACGGAGAAGTGTGCCAGAAGCACACGCTTGCCGGCGCTGGCCCCTGCAACTCGGAGAAACTTGTCTTTGCACCGCATTGCCGGGCAGTCCCCTTTTACAGCCTGCACAACGCCCTCAGGTCGCGGTGCTCTTTGCACGGTTCTGGGCGGCTCCAAGTACCCCCGCGCCCATGACAGGCTCGTAAAGAGCAAAGAGGCGAGTAGTGGTCTCGCCCAGAAACAGGGACCGGTACAAAAGCATGATCTCCGCGAGCCATTCTCGTCGGCCAGCCGGTTGTGCTCTGTCGAAAGCCTTGGACACCTAAACACTCAAGCGCTGCTTTCCTGGCGCATGTCTCTAAGCCAGAGCTAGACGGGCACTTTGGACGCGATCGAAACAGAAGCAGAATGATTCTACCTGCAGCTGAGGCAAATCCGTGCACAGCACGTTGTGCGTGCCAGCACTGTACACGCTGATGAGCAGCAAAGCCGAATGCCCTCGCTGGGCTTCAGTTCTCTCCAGACGGCAGCAGGCGAAGATTGAAGCCGCGGAGCACGGCAGGCACTTCTGGGTGCTCGCTAGCGAATTGCCGAAGTGCAGGCGAATGCTCCTTCACAACGCACATTTAGCCGAGAAGACTCTTGCTGCTTCAGGAAGTAAGGCGCAGCCCTTAGACTTCATCCCAGCAGCTGGCTGGGAAGCAGTTTTCTTACAGCTTCAGTGTTGCAGAGTCCATGCAGCTTGAGCTGAGCCAGGAGGAGGCGTCTACAAAAGGAGGCGTTCTTGAAGCAGCCCTTCTCCAAGCACAAGCCACTGAGGCTCTGTAGCTTCCTTCTCAGCTGGACATGCCGGCACACACTGTTCACGCTCGCATCACCGTTGCCAACTTCCAGCAGCTGCTAGCATGCAAACAGGCTCGAGAAGTCAAAGCCAGTGCTGTGCTGCACCTTCGCCTTCGCCCACGTAAGCCACGTCAGTGCACTCTGTACTTGTCTCCTCTGCTGCATCTAGCGGGATCTTCTCTGCAGCTCGGAGGCTCAAGGGAAGGAAGAGCAGCTGTTTCCACGGAAGCTTGGTGCTGCTCGAAGCAGCAGCACAGGGAGCTGTCTTTGGAGTTCCTTCTGCTGCTGCTAGCGTGACTTTTCCAGGCAAGCGAGTGGCAGCCCCGCTTTCCCTGCAGCCTGTAGGACGCGCACACAAGCCGTGTGCACGGCAGCTTGGGTTCTTCGCTTTTCGTAGCGAGCGGCGCTTTCATTGCCCCGGAGGCGAACAGCCGTCTGCTTCTCGCCCAGAAAGCTCTGCCGGCGCAGGGGGCGCACCAGAGCACTGCTTCTGCCGAAACACGCCTGGCCCATACACAGTCCCCTCTCAGGGCTACGTGGCGGCACACTCTGCCTCTCCTGTGCTCCGCATCGGAACACGAAGCTCCTCGGCTACGTCTCGCACGGAGAAGTGTGCCAGAAGCACACGCTTGCCGGCGCTGGCCCCTGCAACTCGGAGAAACTTGTCTTTGCACCGCATTGCCGGGCAGTCCCCTTTTACAGCCTGCACAACGCCCTCAGGTCGCGGTGCTCTTTGCACGGTTCTGGGCGGCTCCAAGTACCCCCGCGCCCATGACAGGCTCGTAAAGAGCAAAGAGGCGAGTAGTGGTCTCGCCCAGAAACAGGGACCGGCACAAAAGCATGATCTCCGCGAGCCATTCTCGTCGGCCAGCCGGTTGTGCTCTGTCGAAAGCCTTGGACACCTAAACACTCAAGCGCTGCTTTCCTGGCGCATGTCTCTAAGCCAGAGCTAGACGGGCACTTTGGACGCGATCGAAACAGAAGCAGAATGATTCTACCTGCAGCTGAGGCAAATCCGTGCACAGCACGTTGTGCGTGCCAGCACTGTACACGCTGATGAGCAGCAAAGCCGAATGCCCTCGCTGGGCTTCAGTTCTCTCCAGACGGCAGCAGGCGAAGATTGAAGCCGCGGAGCACGGCAGGCACTTCTGGGTGCTCGCTAGCGAATTGCCGAAGTGCAGGCGAATGCTCCTTCACAACGCACATTTAGCCGAGAAGACTCTTGCTGCTTCAGGAAGTAAGGCGCAGCCCTTAGACTTCATCCCAGCAGCTGGCTGGGAAGCAGTTTTCTTACAGCTTCAGTGTTGCAGAGTCCATGCAGCTTGAGCTGAGCCAGGAGGAGGCGTCTACAAAAGGAGGCGTTCTTGAAGCAGCCCTTCTCCAAGCACAAGCCACTGAGGCTCTGTAGCTTCCTTCTCAGCTGGACATGCCGGCACACACTGTTCACGCTCGCATCACCGTTGCCAACTTCCAGCAGCTGCTAGCATGCAAACAGGCTCGAGAAGTCAAAGCCAGTGCTGTGCTGCACCTTCGCCTTCGCCCACGTAAGCCACGTCAGTGCACTCTGTACTTGTCTCCTCTGCTGCATCTAGCGGGATCTTCTCTGCAGCTCGGAGGCTCAAGGGAAGGAAGAGCAGCTGTTTCCACGGAAGCTTGGTGCTGCTCGAAGCAGCAGCACAGGGAGCTGTCTTTGGAGTTCCTTCTGCTGCTGCTAGCGTGACTTTTCCAGGCAAGCGAGTGGCAGCCCCGCTTTCCCTGCAGCCTGTAGGACGCGCACACAAGCCGTGTGCACGGCAGCTTGGGTTCTTCGCTTTTCGTAGCGAGCGGCGCTTTCATTGCCCCGGAGGCGAACAGCCGTCTGCTTCTCGCCCAGAAAGCTCTGCCGGCGCAGGGGGCGCACCAGAGCACTGCTTCTGCCGAAACACGCCTGGCCCATACACAGTCCCCTCTCAGGGCTACGTGGCGGCACACTCTGCCTCTCCTGTGCTCCGCATCGGAACACAAAGCTCCTCGGCTACGTCTCGCACGGAGAAGTGTGCCAGAAGCACACGCTTGCCGGCGCTGGCCCCTGCAACTCGGAGAAACTTGTCTTTGCACCGCATTGCCGGGCAGTCCCCTTTTACAGCCTGCACAACGCCCTCAGGTCGCGGTGCTCTTTGCACGGTTCTGGGCGGCTCCAAGTACCCCCGCGCCCATGACAGGCTCGTAAAGAGCAAAGAGGCGAGTAGTGGTCTCGCCCAGAAACAGGGACCGGCACAAAAGCATGATCTCCGCGAGCCATTCTCGTCGGCCAGCCGGTTGTGCTCTGTCGAAAGCCTTGGACACCTAAACACTCAAGCGCTGCTTTCCTGGCGCATGTCTCTAAGCCAGAGCTAGACGGGCACTTTGGACGCGATCGAAACAGAAGCAGAATGATTCTACCTGCAGCTGAGGCAAATCCGTGCACAGCACGTTGTGCGTGCCAGCACTGTACACGCTGATGAGCAGCAAAGCCGAATGCCCTCGCTGGGCTTCAGTTCTCTCCAGACGGCAGCAGGCGAAGATTGAAGCCGCGGAGCACGGCAGGCACTTCTGGGTGCTCGCTAGCGAATTGCCGAAGTGCAGGCGAATGCTCCTTCACAACGCACATTTAGCCGAGAAGACTCTTGCTGCTTCAGGAAGTAAGGCGCAGCCCTTAGACTTCATCCCAGCAGCTGGCTGGGAAGCAGTTTTCTTACAGCTTCAGTGTTGCAGAGTCCATGCAGCTTGAGCTGAGCCAGGAGGAGGCGTCTACAAAAGGAGGCGTTCTTGAAGCAGCCCTTCTCCAAGCACAAGCCACTGAGGCTCTGTAGCTTCCTTCTCAGCTGGACATGCCGGCACACACTGTTCACGCTCGCATCACCGTTGCCAACTTCCAGCAGCTGCTAGCATGCAAACAGGCTCGAGAAGTCAAAGCCAGTGCTGTGCTGCACCTTCGCCTTCGCCCACGTAAGCCACGTCAGTGCACTCTGTACTTGTCTCCTCTGCTGCATCTAGCGGGATCTTCTCTGCAGCTCGGAGGCTCAAGGGAAGGAAGAGCAGCTGTTTCCACGGAAGCTTGGTGCTGCTCGAAGCAGCAGCACAGGGAGCTGTCTTTGGAGTTCCTTCTGCTGCTGCTAGCGTGACTTTTCCAGGCAAGCGAGTGGCAGCCCCGCTTTCCCTGCAGCCTGTAGGACGCGCACACAAGCCGTGTGCACGGCAGCTTGGGTTCTTCGCTTTTCGTAGCGAGCGGCGCTTTCATTGCCCCGGAGGCGAACAGCCGTCTGCTTCTCGCCCAGAAAGCTCTGCCGGCGCAGGGGGCGCACCAGAGCACTGCTTCTGCCGAAACACGCCTGGCCCATACACAGTCCCCTCTCAGGGCTACGTGGCGGCACACTCTGCCTCTCCTGTGCTCCGCATCGGAACACGAAGCTCCTCGGCTACGTCTCGCACGGAGAAGTGTGCCAGAAGCACACGCTTGCCGGCGCTGGCCCCTGCAACTCGGAGAAACTTGTCTTTGCACCGCATTGCCGGGCAGTCCCCTTTTACAGCCTGCACAACGCCCTCAGGTCGCGGTGCTCTTTGCACGGTTCTGGGCGGCTCCAAGTACCCCCGCGCCCATGACAGGCTCGTAAAGAGCAAAGAGGCGAGTAGTGGTCTCGCCCAGAAACAGGGACCGGTACAAAAGCATGATCTCCGCGAGCCATTCTCGTCGGCCAGCCGGTTGTGCTCTGTCGAAAGCCTTGGACACCTAAACACTCAAGCGCTGCTTTCCTGGCGCATGTCTCTAAGCCAGAGCTAGACGGGCACTTTGGACGCGATCGAAACAGAAGCAGAATGATTCTACCTGCAGCTGAGGCAAATCCGTGCACAGCACGTTGTGCGTGCCAGCACTGTACACGCTGATGAGCAGCAAAGCCGAATGCCCTCGCTGGGCTTCAGTTCTCTCCAGACGGCAGCACGCGAAGATTGAAGCCGCGGAGCACGGCAGGCACTTCTGGGTGCTCGCTAGCGAATTGCCGAAGTGCAGGCGAATGCTCCTTCACAACGCACATTTAGCCGAGAAGACTCTTGCTGCTTCAGGAAGTAAGGCGCAGCCCTTAGACTTCATCCCAGCAGCTGGCTGGGAAGCAGTTTTCTTACAGCTTCAGTGTTGCAGAGTCCATGCAGCTTGAGCTGAGCCAGGAGGAGGCGTCTACAAAAGGAGGCGTTCTTGAAGCAGCCCTTCTCCAAGCACAAGCCACTGAGGCTCTGTAGCTTCCTTCTCAGCTGGACATGCCGGCACACACTGTTCACGCTCGCATCACCGTTGCCAACTTCCAGCAGCTGCTAGCATGCAAACAGGCTCGAGAAGTCAAAGCCAGTGCTGTGCTGCACCTTCGCCTTCGCCCACGTAAGCCACGTCAGTGCACTCTGTACTTGTCTCCTCTGCTGCATCTAGCGGGATCTTCTCTGCAGCTCGGAGGCTCAAGGGAAGGAAGAGCAGCTGTTTCCACGGAAGCTTGGTGCTGCTCGAAGCAGCAGCACAGGGAGCTGTCTTTGGAGTTCCTTCTGCTGCTGCTAGCGTGACTTTTCCAGGCAAGCGAGTGGCAGCCCCGCTTTCCCTGCAGCCTGTAGGACGCGCACACAAGCCGTGTGCACGGCAGCTTGGGTTCTTCGCTTTTCGTAGCGAGCGGCGCTTTCATTGCCCCGGAGGCGAACAGCCGTCTGCTTCTCGCCCAGAAAGCTCTGCCGGCGCAGGGGGCGCACCAGAGCACTGCTTCTGCCGAAACACGCCTGGCCCATACACAGTCCCCTCTCAGGGCTACGTGGCGGCACACTCTGCCTCTCCTGTGCTCCGCATCGGAACACGAAGCTCCTCGGCTACGTCTCGCACGGAGAAGTGTGCCAGAAGCACACGCTTGCCGGCGCTGGCCCCTGCAACTCGGAGAAACTTGTCTTTGCACCGCATTGCCGGGCAGTCCCCTTTTACAGCCTGCACAACGCCCTCAGGTCGCGGTGCTCTTTGCACGGTTCTGGGCGGCTCCAAGTACCCCCGCGCCCATGACAGGCTCGTAAAGAGCAAAGAGGCGAGTAGTGGTCTCGCCCAGAAACAGGGACCGGCACAAAAGCATGATCTCCGCGAGCCATTCTCGTCGGCCAGCCGGTTGTGCTCTGTCGAAAGCCTTGGACACCTAAACACTCAAGCGCTGCTTTCCTGGCGCATGTCTCTAAGCCAGAGCTAGACGGGCACTTTGGACGCGATCGAAACAGAAGCAGAATGATTCTACCTGCAGCTGAGGCAAATCCGTGCACAGCACGTTGTGCGTGCCAGCACTGTACACGCTGATGAGCAGCAAAGCCGAATGCCCTCGCTGGGCTTCAGTTCTCTCCAGACGGCAGCAGGCGAAGATTGAAGCCGCGGAGCACGGCAGGCACTTCTGGGTGCTCGCTAGCGAATTGCCGAAGTGCAGGCGAATGCTCCTTCACAACGCACATTTAGCCGAGAAGACTCTTGCTGCTTCAGGAAGTAAGGCGCAGCCCTTAGACTTCATCCCAGCAGCTGGCTGGGAAGCAGTTTTCTTACAGCTTCAGTGTTGCAGAGTCCATGCAGCTTGAGCTGAGCCAGGAGGAGGCGTCTACAAAAGGAGGCGTTCTTGAAGCAGCCCTTCTCCAAGCACAAGCCACTGAGGCTCTGTAGCTTCCTTCTCAGCTGGACATGCCGGCACACACTGTTCACGCTCGCATCACCGTTGCCAACTTCCAGCAGCTGCTAGCATGCAAACAGGCTCGAGAAGTCAAAGCCAGTGCTGTGCTGCACCTTCGCCTTCGCCCACGTAAGCCACGTCAGTGCACTCTGTACTTGTCTCCTCTGCTGCATCTAGCGGGATCTTCTCTGCAGCTCGGAGGCTCAAGGGAAGGAAGAGCAGCTGTTTCCACGGAAGCTTGGTGCTGCTCGAAGCAGCAGCACAGGGAGCTGTCTTTGGAGTTCCTTCTGCTGCTGCTAGCGTGACTTTTCCAGGCAAGCGAGTGGCAGCCCCGCTTTCCCTGCAGCCTGTAGGACGCGCACACAAGCCGTGTGCACGGCAGCTTGGGTTCTTCGCTTTTCGTAGCGAGCGGCGCTTTCATTGCCCCGGAGGCGAACAGCCGTCTGCTTCTCGCCCAGAAAGCTCTGCCGGCGCAGGGGGCGCACCAGAGCACTGCTTCTGCCGAAACACGCCTGGCCCATACACAGTCCCCTCTCAGGGCTACGTGGCGGCACACTCTGCCTCTCCTGTGCTCCGCATCGGAACACAAAGCTCCTCGGCTACGTCTCGCACGGAGAAGTGTGCCAGAAGCACACGCTTGCCGGCGCTGGCCCCTGCAACTCGGAGAAACTTGTCTTTGCACCGCATTGCCGGGCAGTCCCCTTTTACAGCCTGCACAACGCCCTCAGGTCGCGGTGCTCTTTGCACGGTTCTGGGCGGCTCCAAGTACCCCCGCGCCCATGACAGGCTCGTAAAGAGCAAAGAGGCGAGTAGTGGTCTCGCCCAGAAACAGGGACCGGCACAAAAGCATGATCTCCGCGAGCCATTCTCGTCGGCCAGCCGGTTGTGCTCTGTCGAAAGCCTTGGACACCTAAACACTCAAGCGCTGCTTTCCTGGCGCATGTCTCTAAGCCAGAGCTAGACGGGCACTTTGGACGCGATCGAAACAGAAGCAGAATGATTCTACCTGCAGCTGAGGCAAATCCGTGCACAGCACGTTGTGCGTGCCAGCACTGTACACGCTGATGAGCAGCAAAGCCGAATGCCCTCGCTGGGCTTCAGTTCTCTCCAGACGGCAGCAGGCGAAGATTGAAGCCGCGGAGCACGGCAGGCACTTCTGGGTGCTCGCTAGCGAATTGCCGAAGTGCAGGCGAATGCTCCTTCACAACGCACATTTAGCCGAGAAGACTCTTGCTGCTTCAGGAAGTAAGGCGCAGCCCTTAGACTTCATCCCAGCAGCTGGCTGGGAAGCAGTTTTCTTACAGCTTCAGTGTTGCAGAGTCCATGCAGCTTGAGCTGAGCCAGGAGGAGGCGTCTACAAAAGGAGGCGTTCTTGAAGCAGCCCTTCTCCAAGCACAAGCCACTGAGGCTCTGTAGCTTCCTTCTCAGCTGGACATGCCGGCACACACTGTTCACGCTCGCATCACCGTTGCCAACTTCCAGCAGCTGCTAGCATGCAAACAGGCTCGAGAAGTCAAAGCCAGTGCTGTGCTGCACCTTCGCCTTCGCCCACGTAAGCCACGTCAGTGCACTCTGTACTTGTCTCCTCTGCTGCATCTAGCGGGATCTTCTCTGCAGCTCGGAGGCTCAAGGGAAGGAAGAGCAGCTGTTTCCACGGAAGCTTGGTGCTGCTCGAAGCAGCAGCACAGGGAGCTGTCTTTGGAGTTCCTTCTGCTGCTGCTAGCGTGACTTTTCCAGGCAAGCGAGTGGCAGCCCCGCTTTCCCTGCAGCCTGTAGGACGCGCACACAAGCCGTGTGCACGGCAGCTTGGGTTCTTCGCTTTTCGTAGCGAGCGGCGCTTTCATTGCCCCGGAGGCGAACAGCCGTCTGCTTCTCGCCCAGAAAGCTCTGCCGGCGCAGGGGGCGCACCAGAGCACTGCTTCTGCCGAAACACGCCTGGCCCATACACAGTCCCCTCTCAGGGCTACGTGGCGGCACACTCTGCCTCTCCTGTGCTCCGCATCGGAACACGAAGCTCCTCGGCTACGTCTCGCACGGAGAAGTGTGCCAGAAGCACACGCTTGCCGGCGCTGGCCCCTGCAACTCGGAGAAACTTGTCTTTGCACCGCATTGCCGGGCAGTCCCCTTTTACAGCCTGCACAACGCCCTCAGGTCGCGGTGCTCTTTGCACGGTTCTGGGCGGCTCCAAGTACCCCCGCGCCCATGACAGGCTCGTAAAGAGCAAAGAGGCGAGTAGTGGTCTCGCCCAGAAACAGGGACCGGTACAAAAGCATGATCTCCGCGAGCCATTCTCGTCGGCCAGCCGGTTGTGCTCTGTCGAAAGCCTTGGACACCTAAACACTCAAGCGCTGCTTTCCTGGCGCATGTCTCTAAGCCAGAGCTAGACGGGCACTTTGGACGCGATCGAAACAGAAGCAGAATGATTCTACCTGCAGCTGAGGCAAATCCGTGCACAGCACGTTGTGCGTGCCAGCACTGTACACGCTGATGAGCAGCAAAGCCGAATGCCCTCGCTGGGCTTCAGTTCTCTCCAGACGGCAGCACGCGAAGATTGAAGCCGCGGAGCACGGCAGGCACTTCTGGGTGCTCGCTAGCGAATTGCCGAAGTGCAGGCGAATGCTCCTTCACAACGCACATTTAGCCGAGAAGACTCTTGCTGCTTCAGGAAGTAAGGCGCAGCCCTTAGACTTCATCCCAGCAGCTGGCTGGGAAGCAGTTTTCTTACAGCTTCAGTGTTGCAGAGTCCATGCAGCTTGAGCTGAGCCAGGAGGAGGCGTCTACAAAAGGAGGCGTTCTTGAAGCAGCCCTTCTCCAAGCACAAGCCACTGAGGCTCTGTAGCTTCCTTCTCAGCTGGACATGCCGGCACACACTGTTCACGCTCGCATCACCGTTGCCAACTTCCAGCAGCTGCTAGCATGCAAACAGGCTCGAGAAGTCAAAGCCAGTGCTGTGCTGCACCTTCGCCTTCGCCCACGTAAGCCACGTCAGTGCACTCTGTACTTGTCTCCTCTGCTGCATCTAGCGGGATCTTCTCTGCAGCTCGGAGGCTCAAGGGAAGGAAGAGCAGCTGTTTCCACGGAAGCTTGGTGCTGCTCGAAGCAGCAGCACAGGGAGCTGTCTTTGGAGTTCCTTCTGCTGCTGCTAGCGTGACTTTTCCAGGCAAGCGAGTGGCAGCCCCGCTTTCCCTGCAGCCTGTAGGACGCGCACACAAGCCGTGTGCACGGCAGCTTGGGTTCTTCGCTTTTCGTAGCGAGCGGCGCTTTCATTGCCCCGGAGGCGAACAGCCGTCTGCTTCTCGCCCAGAAAGCTCTGCCGGCGCAGGGGGCGCACCAGAGCACTGCTTCTGCCGAAACACGCCTGGCCCATACACAGTCCCCTCTCAGGGCTACGTGGCGGCACACTCTGCCTCTCCTGTGCTCCGCATCGGAACACGAAGCTCCTCGGCTACGTCTCGCACGGAGAAGTGTGCCAGAAGCACACGCTTGCCGGCGCTGGCCCCTGCAACTCGGAGAAACTTGTCTTTGCACCGCATTGCCGGGCAGTCCCCTTTTACAGCCTGCACAACGCCCTCAGGTCGCGGTGCTCTTTGCACGGTTCTGGGCGGCTCCAAGTACCCCCGCGCCCATGACAGGCTCGTAAAGAGCAAAGAGGCGAGTAGTGGTCTCGCCCAGAAACAGGGACCGGCACAAAAGCATGATCTCCGCGAGCCATTCTCGTCGGCCAGCCGGTTGTGCTCTGTCGAAAGCCTTGGACACCTAAACACTCAAGCGCTGCTTTCCTGGCGCATGTCTCTAAGCCAGAGCTAGACGGGCACTTTGGACGCGATCGAAACAGAAGCAGAATGATTCTACCTGCAGCTGAGGCAAATCCGTGCACAGCACGTTGTGCGTGCCAGCACTGTACACGCTGATGAGCAGCAAAGCCGAATGCCCTCGCTGGGCTTCAGTTCTCTCCAGACGGCAGCAGGCGAAGATTGAAGCCGCGGAGCACGGCAGGCACTTCTGGGTGCTCGCTAGCGAATTGCCGAAGTGCAGGCGAATGCTCCTTCACAACGCACATTTAGCCGAGAAGACTCTTGCTGCTTCAGGAAGTAAGGCGCAGCCCTTAGACTTCATCCCAGCAGCTGGCTGGGAAGCAGTTTTCTTACAGCTTCAGTGTTGCAGAGTCCATGCAGCTTGAGCTGAGCCAGGAGGAGGCGTCTACAAAAGGAGGCGTTCTTGAAGCAGCCCTTCTCCAAGCACAAGCCACTGAGGCTCTGTAGCTTCCTTCTCAGCTGGACATGCCGGCACACACTGTTCACGCTCGCATCACCGTTGCCAACTTCCAGCAGCTGCTAGCATGCAAACAGGCTCGAGAAGTCAAAGCCAGTGCTGTGCTGCACCTTCGCCTTCGCCCACGTAAGCCACGTCAGTGCACTCTGTACTTGTCTCCTCTGCTGCATCTAGCGGGATCTTCTCTGCAGCTCGGAGGCTCAAGGGAAGGAAGAGCAGCTGTTTCCACGGAAGCTTGGTGCTGCTCGAAGCAGCAGCACAGGGAGCTGTCTTTGGAGTTCCTTCTGCTGCTGCTAGCGTGACTTTTCCAGGCAAGCGAGTGGCAGCCCCGCTTTCCCTGCAGCCTGTAGGACGCGCACACAAGCCGTGTGCACGGCAGCTTGGGTTCTTCGCTTTTCGTAGCGAGCGGCGCTTTCATTGCCCCGGAGGCGAACAGCCGTCTGCTTCTCGCCCAGAAAGCTCTGCCGGCGCAGGGGGCGCACCAGAGCACTGCTTCTGCCGAAACACGCCTGGCCCACACACAGTCCCCTCTCAGGGCTACGTGGCGGCACACTCTGCCTCTCCTGTGCTCCGCATCGGAACACAAAGCTCCTCGGCTACGTCTCGCACGGAGAAGTGTGCCAGAAGCACACGCTTGCCGGCGCTGGCCCCTGCAACTCGGAGAAACTTGTCTTTGCACCGCATTGCCGGGCAGTCCCCTTTTACAGCCTGCACAACGCCCTCAGGTCGCGGTGCTCTTTGCACGGTTCTGGGCGGCTCCAAGTACCCCCGCGCCCATGACAGGCTCGTAAAGAGCAAAGAGGCGAGTAGTGGTCTCGCCCAGAAACAGGGACCGGCACAAAAGCATGATCTCCGCGAGCCATTCTCGTCGGCCAGCCGGTTGTGCTCTGTCGAAAGCCTTGGACACCTAAACACTCAAGCGCTGCTTTCCTGGCGCATGTCTCTAAGCCAGAGCTAGACGGGCACTTTGGACGCGATCGAAACAGAAGCAGAATGATTCTACCTGCAGCTGAGGCAAATCCGTGCACAGCACGTTGTGCGTGCCAGCACTGTACACGCTGATGAGCAGCAAAGCCGAATGCCCTCGCTGGGCTTCAGTTCTCTCCAGACGGCAGCAGGCGAAGATTGAAGCCGCGGAGCACGGCAGGCACTTCTGGGTGCTCGCTAGCGAATTGCCGAAGTGCAGGCGAATGCTCCTTCACAACGCACATTTAGCCGAGAAGACTCTTGCTGCTTCAGGAAGTAAGGCGCAGCCCTTAGACTTCATCCCAGCAGCTGGCTGGGAAGCAGTTTTCTTACAGCTTCAGTGTTGCAGAGTCCATGCAGCTTGAGCTGAGCCAGGAGGAGGCGTCTACAAAAGGAGGCGTTCTTGAAGCAGCCCTTCTCCAAGCACAAGCCACTGAGGCTCTGTAGCTTCCTTCTCAGCTGGACATGCCGGCACACACTGTTCACGCTCGCATCACCGTTGCCAACTTCCAGCAGCTGCTAGCATGCAAACAGGCTCGAGAAGTCAAAGCCAGTGCTGTGCTGCACCTTCGCCTTCGCCCACGTAAGCCACGTCAGTGCACTCTGTACTTGTCTCCTCTGCTGCATCTAGCGGGATCTTCTCTGCAGCTCGGAGGCTCAAGGGAAGGAAGAGCAGCTGTTTCCACGGAAGCTTGGTGCTGCTCGAAGCAGCAGCACAGGGAGCTGTCTTTGGAGTTCCTTCTGCTGCTGCTAGCGTGACTTTTCCAGGCAAGCGAGTGGCAGCCCCGCTTTCCCTGCAGCCTGTAGGACGCGCACACAAGCCGTGTGCACGGCAGCTTGGGTTCTTCGCTTTTCGTAGCGAGCGGCGCTTTCATTGCCCCGGAGGCGAACAGCCGTCTGCTTCTCGCCCAGAAAGCTCTGCCGGCGCAGGGGGCGCACCAGAGCACTGCTTCTGCCGAAACACGCCTGGCCCATACACAGTCCCCTCTCAGGGCTACGTGGCGGCACACTCTGCCTCTCCTGTGCTCCGCATCGGAACACGAAGCTCCTCGGCTACGTCTCGCACGGAGAAGTGTGCCAGAAGCACACGCTTGCCGGCGCTGGCCCCTGCAACTCGGAGAAACTTGTCTTTGCACCGCATTGCCGGGCAGTCCCCTTTTACAGCCTGCACAACGCCCTCAGGTCGCGGTGCTCTTTGCACGGTTCTGGGCGGCTCCAAGTACCCCCGCGCCCATGACAGGCTCGTAAAGAGCAAAGAGGCGAGTAGTGGTCTCGCCCAGAAACAGGGACCGGCACAAAAGCATGATCTCCGCGAGCCATTCTCGTCGGCCAGCCGGTTGTGCTCTGTCGAAAGCCTTGGACACCTAAACACTCAAGCGCTGCTTTCCTGGCGCATGTCTCTAAGCCAGAGCTAGACGGGCACTTTGGACGCGATCGAAACAGAAGCAGAATGATTCTACCTGCAGCTGAGGCAAATCCGTGCACAGCACGTTGTGCGTGCCAGCACTGTACACGCTGATGAGCAGCAAAGCCGAATGCCCTCGCTGGGCTTCAGTTCTCTCCAGACGGCAGCAGGCGAAGATTGAAGCCGCGGAGCACGGCAGGCACTTCTGGGTGCTCGCTAGCGAATTGCCGAAGTGCAGGCGAATGCTCCTTCACAACGCACATTTAGCCGAGAAGACTCTTGCTGCTTCAGGAAGTAAGGCGCAGCCCTTAGACTTCATCCCAGCAGCTGGCTGGGAAGCAGTTTTCTTACAGCTTCAGTGTTGCAGAGTCCATGCAGCTTGAGCTGAGCCAGGAGGAGGCGTCTACAAAAGGAGGCGTTCTTGAAGCAGCCCTTCTCCAAGCACAAGCCACTGAGGCTCTGTAGCTTCCTTCTCAGCTGGACATGCCGGCACACACTGTTCACGCTCGCATCACCGTTGCCAACTTCCAGCAGCTGCTAGCATGCAAACAGGCTCGAGAAGTCAAAGCCAGTGCTGTGCTGCACCTTCGCCTTCGCCCACGTAAGCCACGTCAGTGCACTCTGTACTTGTCTCCTCTGCTGCATCTAGCGGGATCTTCTCTGCAGCTCGGAGGCTCAAGGGAAGGAAGAGCAGCTGTTTCCACGGAAGCTTGGTGCTGCTCGAAGCAGCAGCACAGGGAGCTGTCTTTGGAGTTCCTTCTGCTGCTGCTAGCGTGACTTTTCCAGGCAAGCGAGTGGCAGCCCCGCTTTCCCTGCAGCCTGTAGGACGCGCACACAAGCCGTGTGCACGGCAGCTTGGGTTCTTCGCTTTTCGTAGCGAGCGGCGCTTTCATTGCCCCGGAGGCGAACAGCCGTCTGCTTCTCGCCCAGAAAGCTCTGCCGGCGCAGGGGGCGCACCAGAGCACTGCTTCTGCCGAAACACGCCTGGCCCATACACAGTCCCCTCTCAGGGCTACGTGGCGGCACACTCTGCCTCTCCTGTGCTCCGCATCGGAACACGAAGCTCCTCGGCTACGTCTCGCACGGAGAAGTGTGCCAGAAGCACACGCTTGCCGGCGCTGGCCCCTGCAACTCGGAGAAACTTGTCTTTGCACCGCATTGCCGGGCAGTCCCCTTTTACAGCCTGCACAACGCCCTCAGGTCGCGGTGCTCTTTGCACGGTTCTGGGCGGCTCCAAGTACCCCCGCGCCCATGACAGGCTCGTAAAGAGCAAAGAGGCGAGTAGTGGTCTCGCCCAGAAACAGGGACCGGTACAAAAGCATGATCTCCGCGAGCCATTCTCGTCGGCCAGCCGGTTGTGCTCTGTCGAAAGCCTTGGACACCTAAACACTCAAGCGCTGCTTTCCTGGCGCATGTCTCTAAGCCAGAGCTAGACGGGCACTTTGGACGCGATCGAAACAGAAGCAGAATGATTCTACCTGCAGCTGAGGCAAATCCGTGCACAGCACGTTGTGCGTGCCAGCACTGTACACGCTGATGAGCAGCAAAGCCGAATGCCCTCGCTGGGCTTCAGTTCTCTCCAGACGGCAGCAGGCGAAGATTGAAGCCGCGGAGCACGGCAGGCACTTCTGGGTGCTCGCTAGCGAATTGCCGAAGTGCAGGCGAATGCTCCTTCACAACGCACATTTAGCCGAGAAGACTCTTGCTGCTTCAGGAAGTAAGGCGCAGCCCTTAGACTTCATCCCAGCAGCTGGCTGGGAAGCAGTTTTCTTACAGCTTCAGTGTTGCAGAGTCCATGCAGCTTGAGCTGAGCCAGGAGGAGGCGTCTACAAAAGGAGGCGTTCTTGAAGCAGCCCTTCTCCAAGCACAAGCCACTGAGGCTCTGTAGCTTCCTTCTCAGCTGGACATGCCGGCACACACTGTTCACGCTCGCATCACCGTTGCCAACTTCCAGCAGCTGCTAGCATGCAAACAGGCTCGAGAAGTCAAAGCCAGTGCTGTGCTGCACCTTCGCCTTCGCCCACGTAAGCCACGTCAGTGCACTCTGTACTTGTCTCCTCTGCTGCATCTAGCGGGATCTTCTCTGCAGCTCGGAGGCTCAAGGGAAGGAAGAGCAGCTGTTTCCACGGAAGCTTGGTGCTGCTCGAAGCAGCAGCACAGGGAGCTGTCTTTGGAGTTCCTTCTGCTGCTGCTAGCGTGACTTTTCCAGGCAAGCGAGTGGCAGCCCCGCTTTCCCTGCAGCCTGTAGGACGCGCACACAAGCCGTGTGCACGGCAGCTTGGGTTCTTCGCTTTTCGTAGCGAGCGGCGCTTTCATTGCCCCGGAGGCGAACAGCCGTCTGCTTCTCGCCCAGAAAGCTCTGCCGGCGCAGGGGGCGCACCAGAGCACTGCTTCTGCCGAAACACGCCTGGCCCATACACAGTCCCCTCTCAGGGCTACGTGGCGGCACACTCTGCCTCTCCTGTGCTCCGCATCGGAACACGAAGCTCCTCGGCTACGTCTCGCACGGAGAAGTGTGCCAGAAGCACACGCTTGCCGGCGCTGGCCCCTGCAACTCGGAGAAACTTGTCTTTGCACCGCATTGCCGGGCAGTCCCCTTTTACAGCCTGCACAACGCCCTCAGGTCGCGGTGCTCTTTGCACGGTTCTGGGCGGCTCCAAGTACCCCCGCGCCCATGACAGGCTCGTAAAGAGCAAAGAGGCGAGTAGTGGTCTCGCCCAGAAACAGGGACCGGCACAAAAGCATGATCTCCGCGAGCCATTCTCGTCGGCCAGCCGGTTGTGCTCTGTCGAAAGCCTTGGACACCTAAACACTCAAGCGCTGCTTTCCTGGCGCATGTCTCTAAGCCAGAGCTAGACGGGCACTTTGGACGCGATCGAAACAGAAGCAGAATGATTCTACCTGCAGCTGAGGCAAATCCGTGCACAGCACGTTGTGCGTGCCAGCACTGTACACGCTGATGAGCAGCAAAGCCGAATGCCCTCGCTGGGCTTCAGTTCTCTCCAGACGGCAGCACGCGAAGATTGAAGCCGCGGAGCACGGCAGGCACTTCTGGGTGCTCGCTAGCGAATTGCCGAAGTGCAGGCGAATGCTCCTTCACAACGCACATTTAGCCGAGAAGACTCTTGCTGCTTCAGGAAGTAAGGCGCAGCCCTTAGACTTCATCCCAGCAGCTGGCTGGGAAGCAGTTTTCTTACAGCTTCAGTGTTGCAGAGTCCATGCAGCTTGAGCTGAGCCAGGAGGAGGCGTCTACAAAAGGAGGCGTTCTTGAAGCAGCCCTTCTCCAAGCACAAGCCACTGAGGCTCTGTAGCTTCCTTCTCAGCTGGACATGCCGGCACACACTGTTCACGCTCGCATCACCGTTGCCAACTTCCAGCAGCTGCTAGCATGCAAACAGGCTCGAGAAGTCAAAGCCAGTGCTGTGCTGCACCTTCGCCTTCGCCCACGTAAGCCACGTCAGTGCACTCTGTACTTGTCTCCTCTGCTGCATCTAGCGGGATCTTCTCTGCAGCTCGGAGGCTCAAGGGAAGGAAGAGCAGCTGTTTCCACGGAAGCTTGGTGCTGCTCGAAGCAGCAGCACAGGGAGCTGTCTTTGGAGTTCCTTCTGCTGCTGCTAGCGTGACTTTTCCAGGCAAGCGAGTGGCAGCCCCGCTTTCCCTGCAGCCTGTAGGACGCGCACACAAGCCGTGTGCACGGCAGCTTGGGTTCTTCGCTTTTCGTAGCGAGCGGCGCTTTCATTGCCCCGGAGGCGAACAGCCGTCTGCTTCTCGCCCAGAAAGCTCTGCCGGCGCAGGGGGCGCACCAGAGCACTGCTTCTGCCGAAACACGCCTGGCCCATACACAGTCCCCTCTCAGGGCTACGTGGCGGCACACTCTGCCTCTCCTGTGCTCCGCATCGGAACACGAAGCTCCTCGGCTACGTCTCGCACGGAGAAGTGTGCCAGAAGCACACGCTTGCCGGCGCTGGCCCCTGCAACTCGGAGAAACTTGTCTTTGCACCGCATTGCCGGGCAGTCCCCTTTTACAGCCTGCACAACGCCCTCAGGTCGCGGTGCTCTTTGCACGGTTCTGGGCGGCTCCAAGTACCCCCGCGCCCATGACAGGCTCGTAAAGAGCAAAGAGGCGAGTAGTGGTCTCGCCCAGAAACAGGGACCGGCACAAAAGCATGATCTCCGCGAGCCATTCTCGTCGGCCAGCCGGTTGTGCTCTGTCGAAAGCCTTGGACACCTAAACACTCAAGCGCTGCTTT
The DNA here is from genome assembly GCF_965178545.1 of Coloeus monedula. Taxonomy (NCBI): domain Eukaryota; kingdom Metazoa; phylum Chordata; class Aves; order Passeriformes; family Corvidae; genus Coloeus; species Coloeus monedula. Next base: position 65,973 of record NW_028120472.1, read on the forward strand.
CCTGGCGCATGTCTCTAAGCCAGAGCTAGACGGGCACTTTGGACGCGATCGAAACAGAAGCAGAATGATTCTACCTGCAGCTGAGGCAAATCCGTGCACAGCACGTTGTGCGTGCCAGCACTGTACACGCTGATGAGCAGCAAAGCCGAATGCCCTCGCTGGGCTTCAGTTCTCTCCAGACGGCAGCAGGCGAAGATTGAAGCCGCGGAGCACGGCAGGCACTTCTGGGTGCTCGCTAGCGAATTGCCGAAGTGCAGGCGAATGCTCCTTCACAACGCACATTTAGCCGAGAAGACTCTTGCTGCTTCAGGAAGTAAGGCGCAGCCCTTAGACTTCATCCCAGCAGCTGGCTGGGAAGCAGTTTTCTTACAGCTTCAGTGTTGCAGAGTCCATGCAGCTTGAGCTGAGCCAGGAGGAGGCGTCTACAAAAGGAGGCGTTCTTGAAGCAGCCCTTCTCCAAGCACAAGCCACTGAGGCTCTGTAGCTTCCTTCTCAGCTGGACATGCCGGCACACACTGTTCACGCTCGCATCACCGTTGCCAACTTCCAGCAGCTGCTAGCATGCAAACAGGCTCGAGAAGTCAAAGCCAGTGCTGTGCTGCACCTTCGCCTTCGCCCACGTAAGCCACGTCAGTGCACTCTGTACTTGTCTCCTCTGCTGCATCTAGCGGGATCTTCTCTGCAGCTCGGAGGCTCAAGGGAAGGAAGAGCAGCTGTTTCCACGGAAGCTTGGTGCTGCTCGAAGCAGCAGCACAGGGAGCTGTCTTTGGAGTTCCTTCTGCTGCTGCTAGCGTGACTTTTCCAGGCAAGCGAGTGGCAGCCCCGCTTTCCCTGCAGCCTGTAGGACGCGCACACAAGCCGTGTGCACGGCAGCTTGGGTTCTTCGCTTTTCGTAGCGAGCGGCGCTTTCATTGCCCCGGAGGCGAACAGCCGTCTGCTTCTCGCCCAGAAAGCTCTGCCGGCGCAGGGGGCGCACCAGAGCACTGCTTCTGCCGAAACACGCCTGGCCCATACACAGTCCCCTCTCAGGGCTACGTGGCGGCACACTCTGCCTCTCCTGTGCTCCGCATCGGAACACAAAGCTCCTCGGCTACGTCTCGCACGGAGAAGTGTGCCAGAAGCACACGCTTGCCGGCGCTGGCCCCTGCAACTCGGAGAAACTTGTCTTTGCACCGCATTGCCGGGCAGTCCCCTTTTACAGCCTGCACAACGCCCTCAGGTCGCGGTGCTCTTTGCACGGTTCTGGGCGGCTCCAAGTACCCCCGCGCCCATGACAGGCTCGTAAAGAGCAAAGAGGCGAGTAGTGGTCTCGCCCAGAAACAGGGACCGGCACAAAAGCATGATCTCCGCGAGCCATTCTCGTCGGCCAGCCGGTTGTGCTCTGTCGAAAGCCTTGGACACCTAAACACTCAAGCGCTGCTTTCCTGGCGCATGTCTCTAAGCCAGAGCTAGACGGGCACTTTGGACGCGATCGAAACAGAAGCAGAATGATTCTACCTGCAGCTGAGGCAAATCCGTGCACAGCACGTTGTGCGTGCCAGCACTGTACACGCTGATGAGCAGCAAAGCCGAATGCCCTCGCTGGGCTTCAGTTCTCTCCAGACGGCAGCAGGCGAAGATTGAAGCCGCGGAGCACGGCAGGCACTTCTGGGTGCTCGCTAGCGAATTGCCGAAGTGCAGGCGAATGCTCCTTCACAACGCACATTTAGCCGAGAAGACTCTTGCTGCTTCAGGAAGTAAGGCGCAGCCCTTAGACTTCATCCCAGCAGCTGGCTGGGAAGCAGTTTTCTTACAGCTTCAGTGTTGCAGAGTCCATGCAGCTTGAGCTGAGCCAGGAGGAGGCGTCTACAAAAGGAGGCGTTCTTGAAGCAGCCCTTCTCCAAGCACAAGCCACTGAGGCTCTGTAGCTTCCTTCTCAGCTGGACATGCCGGCACACACTGTTCACGCTCGCATCACCGTTGCCAACTTCCAGCAGCTGCTAGCATGCAAACAGGCTCGAGAAGTCAAAGCCAGTGCTGTGCTGCACCTTCGCCTTCGCCCACGTAAGCCACGTCAGTGCACTCTGTACTTGTCTCCTCTGCTGCATCTAGCGGGATCTTCTCTGCAGCTCGGAGGCTCAAGGGAAGGAAGAGCAGCTGTTTCCACGGAAGCTTGGTGCTGCTCGAAGCAGCAGCACAGGGAGCTGTCTTTGGAGTTCCTTCTGCTGCTGCTAGCGTGACTTTTCCAGGCAAGCGAGTGGCAGCCCCGCTTTCCCTGCAGCCTGTAGGACGCGCACACAAGCCGTGTGCACGGCAGCTTGGGTTCTTCGCTTTTCGTAGCGAGCGGCGCTTTCATTGCCCCGGAGGCGAACAGCCGTCTGCTTCTCGCCCAGAAAGCTCTGCCGGCGCAGGGGGCGCACCAGAGCACTGCTTCTGCCGAAACACGCCTGGCCCATACACAGTCCCCTCTCAGGGCTACGTGGCGGCACACTCTGCCTCTCCTGTGCTCCGCATCGGAACACGAAGCTCCTCGGCTACGTCTCGCACGGAGAAGTGTGCCAGAAGCACACGCTTGCCGGCGCTGGCCCCTGCAACTCGGAGAAACTTGTCTTTGCACCGCATTGCCGGGCAGTCCCCTTTTACAGCCTGCACAACGCCCTCAGGTCGCGGTGCTCTTTGCACGGTTCTGGGCGGCTCCAAGTACCCCCGCGCCCATGACAGGCTCGTAAAGAGCAAAGAGGCGAGTAGTGGTCTCGCCCAGAAACAGGGACCGGCACAAAAGCATGATCTCCGCGAGCCATTCTCGTCGGCCAGCCGGTTGTGCTCTGTCGAAAGCCTTGGACACCTAAACACTCAAGCGCTGCTTTCCTGGCGCATGTCTCTAAGCCAGAGCTAGACGGGCACTTTGGACGCGATCGAAACAGAAGCAGAATGATTCTACCTGCAGCTGAGGCAAATCCGTGCACAGCACGTTGTGCGTGCCAGCACTGTACACGCTGATGAGCAGCAAAGCCGAATGCCCTCGCTGGGCTTCAGTTCTCTCCAGACGGCAGCAGGCGAAGATTGAAGCCGCGGAGCACGGCAGGCACTTCTGGGTGCTCGCTAGCGAATTGCCGAAGTGCAGGCGAATGCTCCTTCACAACGCACATTTAGCCGAGAAGACTCTTGCTGCTTCAGGAAGTAAGGCGCAGCCCTTAGACTTCATCCCAGCAGCTGGCTGGGAAGCAGTTTTCTTACAGCTTCAGTGTTGCAGAGTCCATGCAGCTTGAGCTGAGCCAGGAGGAGGCGTCTACAAAAGGAGGCGTTCTTGAAGCAGCCCTTCTCCAAGCACAAGCCACTGAGGCTCTGTAGCTTCCTTCTCAGCTGGACATGCCGGCACACACTGTTCACGCTCGCATCACCGTTGCCAACTTCCAGCAGCTGCTAGCATGCAAACAGGCTCGAGAAGTCAAAGCCAGTGCTGTGCTGCACCTTCGCCTTCGCCCACGTAAGCCACGTCAGTGCACTCTGTACTTGTCTCCTCTGCTGCATCTAGCGGGATCTTCTCTGCAGCTCGGAGGCTCAAGGGAAGGAAGAGCAGCTGTTTCCACGGAAGCTTGGTGCTGCTCGAAGCAGCAGCACAGGGAGCTGTCTTTGGAGTTCCTTCTGCTGCTGCTAGCGTGACTTTTCCAGGCAAGCGAGTGGCAGCCCCGCTTTCCCTGCAGCCTGTAGGACGCGCACACAAGCCGTGTGCACGGCAGCTTGGGTTCTTCGCTTTTCGTAGCGAGCGGCGCTTTCATTGCCCCGGAGGCGAACAGCCGTCTGCTTCTCGCCCAGAAAGCTCTGCCGGCGCAGGGGGCGCACCAGAGCACTGCTTCTGCCGAAACACGCCTGGCCCATACACAGTCCCCTCTCAGGGCTACGTGGCGGCACACTCTGCCTCTCCTGTGCTCCGCATCGGAACACGAAGCTCCTCGGCTACGTCTCGCACGGAGAAGTGTGCCAGAAGCACACGCTTGCCGGCGCTGGCCCCTGCAACTCGGAGAAACTTGTCTTTGCACCGCATTGCCGGGCAGTCCCCTTTTACAGCCTGCACAACGCCCTCAGGTCGCGGTGCTCTTTGCACGGTTCTGGGCGGCTCCAAGTACCCCCGCGCCCATGACAGGCTCGTAAAGAGCAAAGAGGCGAGTAGTGGTCTCGCCCAGAAACAGGGACCGGTACAAAAGCATGATCTCCGCGAGCCATTCTCGTCGGCCAGCCGGTTGTGCTCTGTCGAAAGCCTTGGACACCTAAACACTCAAGCGCTGCTTTCCTGGCGCATGTCTCTAAGCCAGAGCTAGACGGGCACTTTGGACGCGATCGAAACAGAAGCAGAATGATTCTACCTGCAGCTGAGGCAAATCCGTGCACAGCACGTTGTGCGTGCCAGCACTGTACACGCTGATGAGCAGCAAAGCCGAATGCCCTCGCTGGGCTTCAGTTCTCTCCAGACGGCAGCAGGCGAAGATTGAAGCCGCGGAGCACGGCAGGCACTTCTGGGTGCTCGCTAGCGAATTGCCGAAGTGCAGGCGAATGCTCCTTCACAACGCACATTTAGCCGAGAAGACTCTTGCTGCTTCAGGAAGTAAGGCGCAGCCCTTAGACTTCATCCCAGCAGCTGGCTGGGAAGCAGTTTTCTTACAGCTTCAGTGTTGCAGAGTCCATGCAGCTTGAGCTGAGCCAGGAGGAGGCGTCTACAAAAGGAGGCGTTCTTGAAGCAGCCCTTCTCCAAGCACAAGCCACTGAGGCTCTGTAGCTTCCTTCTCAGCTGGACATGCCGGCACACACTGTTCACGCTCGCATCACCGTTGCCAACTTCCAGCAGCTGCTAGCATGCAAACAGGCTCGAGAAGTCAAAGCCAGTGCTGTGCTGCACCTTCGCCTTCGCCCACGTAAGCCACGTCAGTGCACTCTGTACTTGTCTCCTCTGCTGCATCTAGCGGGATCTTCTCTGCAGCTCGGAGGCTCAAGGGAAGGAAGAGCAGCTGTTTCCACGGAAGCTTGGTGCTGCTCGAAGCAGCAGCACAGGGAGCTGTCTTTGGAGTTCCTTCTGCTGCTGCTAGCGTGACTTTTCCAGGCAAGCGAGTGGCAGCCCCGCTTTCCCTGCAGCCTGTAGGACGCGCACACAAGCCGTGTGCACGGCAGCTTGGGTTCTTCGCTTTTCGTAGCGAGCGGCGCTTTCATTGCCCCGGAGGCGAACAGCCGTCTGCTTCTCGCCCAGAAAGCTCTGCCGGCGCAGGGGGCGCACCAGAGCACTGCTTCTGCCGAAACACGCCTGGCCCATACACAGTCCCCTCTCAGGGCTACGTGGCGGCACACTCTGCCTCTCCTGTGCTCCGCATCGGAACACGAAGCTCCTCGGCTACGTCTCGCACGGAGAAGTGTGCCAGAAGCACACGCTTGCCGGCGCTGGCCCCTGCAACTCGGAGAAACTTGTCTTTGCACCGCATTGCCGGGCAGTCCCCTTTTACAGCCTGCACAACGCCCTCAGGTCGCGGTGCTCTTTGCACGGTTCTGGGCGGCTCCAAGTACCCCCGCGCCCATGACAGGCTCGTAAAGAGCAAAGAGGCGAGTAGTGGTCTCGCCCAGAAACAGGGACCGGTACAAAAGCATGATCTCCGCGAGCCATTCTCGTCGGCCAGCCGGTTGTGCTCTGTCGAAAGCCTTGGACACCTAAACACTCAAGCGCTGCTTTCCTGGCGCATGTCTCTAAGCCAGAGCTAGACGGGCACTTTGGACGCGATCGAAACAGAAGCAGAATGATTCTACCTGCAGCTGAGGCAAATCCGTGCACAGCACGTTGTGCGTGCCAGCACTGTACACGCTGATGAGCAGCAAAGCCGAATGCCCTCGCTGGGCTTCAGTTCTCTCCAGACGGCAGCAGGCGAAGATTGAAGCCGCGGAGCACGGCAGGCACTTCTGGGTGCTCGCTAGCGAATTGCCGAAGTGCAGGCGAATGCTCCTTCACAACGCACATTTAGCCGAGAAGACTCTTGCTGCTTCAGGAAGTAAGGCGCAGCCCTTAGACTTCATCCCAGCAGCTGGCTGGGAAGCAGTTTTCTTACAGCTTCAGTGTTGCAGAGTCCATGCAGCTTGAGCTGAGCCAGGAGGAGGCGTCTACAAAAGGAGGCGTTCTTGAAGCAGCCCTTCTCCAAGCACAAGCCACTGAGGCTCTGTAGCTTCCTTCTCAGCTGGACATGCCGGCACACACTGTTCACGCTCGCATCACCGTTGCCAACTTCCAGCAGCTGCTAGCATGCAAACAGGCTCGAGAAGTCAAAGCCAGTGCTGTGCTGCACCTTCGCCTTCGCCCACGTAAGCCACGTCAGTGCACTCTGTACTTGTCTCCTCTGCTGCATCTAGCGGGATCTTCTCTGCAGCTCGGAGGCTCAAGGGAAGGAAGAGCAGCTGTTTCCACGGAAGCTTGGTGCTGCTCGAAGCAGCAGCACAGGGAGCTGTCTTTGGAGTTCCTTCTGCTGCTGCTAGCGTGACTTTTCCAGGCAAGCGAGTGGCAGCCCCGCTTTCCCTGCAGCCTGTAGGACGCGCACACAAGCCGTGTGCACGGCAGCTTGGGTTCTTCGCTTTTCGTAGCGAGCGGCGCTTTCATTGCCCCGGAGGCGAACAGCCGTCTGCTTCTCGCCCAGAAAGCTCTGCCGGCGCAGGGGGCGCACCAGAGCACTGCTTCTGCCGAAACACGCCTGGCCCATACACAGTCCCCTCTCAGGGCTACGTGGCGGCACACTCTGCCTCTCCTGTGCTCCGCATCGGAACACGAAGCTCCTCGGCTACGTCTCGCACGGAGAAGTGTGCCAGAAGCACACGCTTGCCGGCGCTGGCCCCTGCAACTCGGAGAAACTTGTCTTTGCACCGCATTGCCGGGCAGTCCCCTTTTACAGCCTGCACAACGCCCTCAGGTCGCGGTGCTCTTTGCACGGTTCTGGGCGGCTCCAAGTACCCCCGCGCCCATGACAGGCTCGTAAAGAGCAAAGAGGCGAGTAGTGGTCTCGCCCAGAAACAGGGACCGGCACAAAAGCATGATCTCCGCGAGCCATTCTCGTCGGCCAGCCGGTTGTGCTCTGTCGAAAGCCTTGGACACCTAAACACTCAAGCGCTGCTTTCCTGGCGCATGTCTCTAAGCCAGAGCTAGACGGGCACTTTGGACGCGATCGAAACAGAAGCAGAATGATTCTACCTGCAGCTGAGGCAAATCCGTGCACAGCACGTTGTGCGTGCCAGCACTGTACACGCTGATGAGCAGCAAAGCCGAATGCCCTCGCTGGGCTTCAGTTCTCTCCAGACGGCAGCAGGCGAAGATTGAAGCCGCGGAGCACGGCAGGCACTTCTGGGTGCTCGCTAGCGAATTGCCGAAGTGCAGGCGAATGCTCCTTCACAACGCACATTTAGCCGAGAAGACTCTTGCTGCTTCAGGAAGTAAGGCGCAGCCCTTAGACTTCATCCCAGCAGCTGGCTGGGAAGCAGTTTTCTTACAGCTTCAGTGTTGCAGAGTCCATGCAGCTTGAGCTGAGCCAGGAGGAGGCGTCTACAAAAGGAGGCGTTCTTGAAGCAGCCCTTCTCCAAGCACAAGCCACTGAGGCTCTGTAGCTTCCTTCTCAGCTGGACATGCCGGCACACACTGTTCACGCTCGCATCACCGTTGCCAACTTCCAGCAGCTGCTAGCATGCAAACAGGCTCGAGAAGTCAAAGCCAGTGCTGTGCTGCACCTTCGCCTTCGCCCACGTAAGCCACGTCAGTGCACTCTGTACTTGTCTCCTCTGCTGCATCTAGCGGGATCTTCTCTGCAGCTCGGAGGCTCAAGGGAAGGAAGAGCAGCTGTTTCCACGGAAGCTTGGTGCTGCTCGAAGCAGCAGCACAGGGAGCTGTCTTTGGAGTTCCTTCTGCTGCTGCTAGCGTGACTTTTCCAGGCAAGCGAGTGGCAGCCCCGCTTTCCCTGCAGCCTGTAGGACGCGCACACAAGCCGTGTGCACGGCAGCTTGGGTTCTTCGCTTTTCGTAGCGAGCGGCGCTTTCATTGCCCCGGAGGCGAACAGCCGTCTGCTTCTCGCCCAGAAAGCTCTGCCGGCGCAGGGGGCGCACCAGAGCACTGCTTCTGCCGAAACACGCCTGGCCCATACACAGTCCCCTCTCAGGGCTACGTGGCGGCACACTCTGCCTCTCCTGTGCTCCGCATCGGAACACGAAGCTCCTCGGCTACGTCTCGCACGGAGAAGTGTGCCAGAAGCACACGCTTGCCGGCGCTGGCCCCTGCAACTCGGAGAAACTTGTCTTTGCACCGCATTGCCGGGCAGTCCCCTTTTACAGCCTGCACAACGCCCTCAGGTCGCGGTGCTCTTTGCACGGTTCTGGGCGGCTCCAAGTACCCCCGCGCCCATGACAGGCTCGTAAAGAGCAAAGAGGCGAGTAGTGGTCTCGCCCAGAAACAGGGACCGGCACAAAAGCATGATCTCCGCGAGCCATTCTCGTCGGCCAGCCGGTTGTGCTCTGTCGAAAGCCTTGGACACCTAAACACTCAAGCGCTGCTTTCCTGGCGCATGTCTCTAAGCCAGAGCTAGACGGGCACTTTGGACGCGATCGAAACAGAAGCAGAATGATTCTACCTGCAGCTGAGGCAAATCCGTGCACAGCACGTTGTGCGTGCCAGCACTGTACACGCTGATGAGCAGCAAAGCCGAATGCCCTCGCTGGGCTTCAGTTCTCTCCAGACGGCAGCAGGCGAAGATTGAAGCCGCGGAGCACGGCAGGCACTTCTGGGTGCTCGCTAGCGAATTGCCGAAGTGCAGGCGAATGCTCCTTCACAACGCACATTTAGCCGAGAAGACTCTTGCTGCTTCAGGAAGTAAGGCGCAGCCCTTAGACTTCATCCCAGCAGCTGGCTGGGAAGCAGTTTTCTTACAGCTTCAGTGTTGCAGAGTCCATGCAGCTTGAGCTGAGCCAGGAGGAGGCGTCTACAAAAGGAGGCGTTCTTGAAGCAGCCCTTCTCCAAGCACAAGCCACTGAGGCTCTGTAGCTTCCTTCTCAGCTGGACATGCCGGCACACACTGTTCACGCTCGCATCACCGTTGCCAACTTCCAGCAGCTGCTAGCATGCAAACAGGCTCGAGAAGTCAAAGCCAGTGCTGTGCTGCACCTTCGCCTTCGCCCACGTAAGCCACGTCAGTGCACTCTGTACTTGTCTCCTCTGCTGCATCTAGCGGGATCTTCTCTGCAGCTCGGAGGCTCAAGGGAAGGAAGAGCAGCTGTTTCCACGGAAGCTTGGTGCTGCTCGAAGCAGCAGCACAGGGAGCTGTCTTTGGAGTTCCTTCTGCTGCTGCTAGCGTGACTTTTCCAGGCAAGCGAGTGGCAGCCCCGCTTTCCCTGCAGCCTGTAGGACGCGCACACAAGCCGTGTGCACGGCAGCTTGGGTTCTTCGCTTTTCGTAGCGAGCGGCGCTTTCATTGCCCCGGAGGCGAACAGCCGTCTGCTTCTCGCCCAGAAAGCTCTGCCGGCGCAGGGGGCGCACCAGAGCACTGCTTCTGCCGAAACACGCCTGGCCCATACACAGTCCCCTCTCAGGGCTACGTGGCGGCACACTCTGCCTCTCCTGTGCTCCGCATCGGAACACGAAGCTCCTCGGCTACGTCTCGCACGGAGAAGTGTGCCAGAAGCACACGCTTGCCGGCGCTGGCCCCTGCAACTCGGAGAAACTTGTCTTTGCACCGCATTGCCGGGCAGTCCCCTTTTACAGCCTGCACAACGCCCTCAGGTCGCGGTGCTCTTTGCACGGTTCTGGGCGGCTCCAAGTACCCCCGCGCCCATGACAGGCTCGTAAAGAGCAAAGAGGCGAGTAGTGGTCTCGCCCAGAAACAGGGACCGGCACAAAAGCATGATCTCCGCGAGCCATTCTCGTCGGCCAGCCGGTTGTGCTCTGTCGAAAGCCTTGGACACCTAAACACTCAAGCGCTGCTTTCCTGGCGCATGTCTCTAAGCCAGAGCTAGACGGGCACTTTGGACGCGATCGAAACAGAAGCAGAATGATTCTACCTGCAGCTGAGGCAAATCCGTGCACAGCACGTTGTGCGTGCCAGCACTGTACACGCTGATGAGCAGCAAAGCCGAATGCCCTCGCTGGGCTTCAGTTCTCTCCAGACGGCAGCAGGCGAAGATTGAAGCCGCGGAGCACGGCAGGCACTTCTGGGTGCTCGCTAGCGAATTGCCGAAGTGCAGGCGAATGCTCCTTCACAACGCACATTTAGCCGAGAAGACTCTTGCTGCTTCAGGAAGTAAGGCGCAGCCCTTAGACTTCATCCCAGCAGCTGGCTGGGAAGCAGTTTTCTTACAGCTTCAGTGTTGCAGAGTCCATGCAGCTTGAGCTGAGCCAGGAGGAGGCGTCTACAAAAGGAGGCGTTCTTGAAGCAGCCCTTCTCCAAGCACAAGCCACTGAGGCTCTGTAGCTTCCTTCTCAGCTGGACATGCCGGCACACACTGTTCACGCTCGCATCACCGTTGCCAACTTCCAGCAGCTGCTAGCATGCAAACAGGCTCGAGAAGTCAAAGCCAGTGCTGTGCTGCACCTTCGCCTTCGCCCACGTAAGCCACGTCAGTGCACTCTGTACTTGTCTCCTCTGCTGCATCTAGCGGGATCTTCTCTGCAGCTCGGAGGCTCAAGGGAAGGAAGAGCAGCTGTTTCCACGGAAGCTTGGTGCTGCTCGAAGCAGCAGCACAGGGAGCTGTCTTTGGAGTTCCTTCTGCTGCTGCTAGCGTGACTTTTCCAGGCAAGCGAGTGGCAGCCCCGCTTTCCCTGCAGCCTGTAGGACGCGCACACAAGCCGTGTGCACGGCAGCTTGGGTTCTTCGCTTTTCGTAGCGAGCGGCGCTTTCATTGCCCCGGAGGCGAACAGCCGTCTGCTTCTCGCCCAGAAAGCTCTGCCGGCGCAGGGGGCGCACCAGAGCACTGCTTCTGCCGAAACACGCCTGGCCCATACACAGTCCCCTCTCAGGGCTACGTGGCGGCACACTCTGCCTCTCCTGTGCTCCGCATCGGAACACGAAGCTCCTCGGCTACGTCTCGCACGGAGAAGTGTGCCAGAAGCACACGCTTGCCGGCGCTGGCCCCTGCAACTCGGAGAAACTTGTCTTTGCACCGCATTGCCGGGCAGTCCCCTTTTACAGCCTGCACAACGCCCTCAGGTCGCGGTGCTCTTTGCACGGTTCTGGGCGGCTCCAAGTACCCCCGCGCCCATGACAGGCTCGTAAAGAGCAAAGAGGCGAGTAGTGGTCTCGCCCAGAAACAGGGACCGGCACAAAAGCATGATCTCCGCGAGCCATTCTCGTCGGCCAGCCGGTTGTGCTCTGTCGAAAGCCTTGGACACCTAAACACTCAAGCGCTGCTTTCCTGGCGCATGTCTCTAAGCCAGAGCTAGACGGGCACTTTGGACGCGATCGAAACAGAAGCAGAATGATTCTACCTGCAGCTGAGGCAAATCCGTGCACAGCACGTTGTGCGTGCCAGCACTGTACACGCTGATGAGCAGCAAAGCCGAATGCCCTCGCTGGGCTTCAGTTCTCTCCAGACGGCAGCAGGCGAAGATTGAAGCCGCGGAGCACGGCAGGCACTTCTGGGTGCTCGCTAGCGAATTGCCGAAGTGCAGGCGAATGCTCCTTCACAACGCACATTTAGCCGAGAAGACTCTTGCTGCTT